>NW_023276807.1:257753391-258053391 GCF_003668045.3 Cricetulus griseus
GCAATAATCTTGTTTACATTCAGTGCCTGCAGGCGCCATCATTGTAATGGAGAATGCAGGGACGGCTCCCTACACTTCTGAGTCCATTTTTGTTGTTTGTGTACATATGGTCTCAGGACACACCACTTTGCATTTGCTAAGCACCAAGGGGGCTCATTCCTTGGAGGGGCCAATTCCCCTGCTCCCAGAAATCATTAATTGACTGTAGGTCTTTGTCTAGCAATGGGGACCTTTGAAGTTTCTCCTCTTCTGAATTAGAATGCCCATTGATATGACATTCTTCAGGTCATGTTTATACAGCTATTTCTAGAAAAGACTGTTTCACAGACAACTTCTTTGTATTCTAGCTCTTAGAACCTCCCTGTTCCATCTTCTGTGATGTTCCCTATGATGAATACATAGATGTAGGATGTATTCACTGGGACTGGACCATCCATGATCTGCTGATCTCTGCATTGTGTCCAGGTATATTTTCTGTGACTGTGTCTATTTGCTGTAAATGGCAGCTTCTTTGATGAGGGGTGATAGCTACAGTTTTTCTGTGGACATAAGGTTAAGTTTGAGAATGCAGTTATGAATTATCCTGGTTTATCAGGTGGTGGTAAGTGATTCTTTTCTAAGGTTTATGATCTCACTTGCCTTTGCCTAGGTTTCCAGAGCCAGTCATGATTTCCTGTCTAATGCGTGGTCATTAAATCCAATTAGAGAGTTGGTTACCATCAATATGTGAGCAACTATTGCACCCTTAAGGACATCTTGTCATGGTGGTCATTGTTGTTCATACTCTTGACACCTTCATAGGATTATTAATTTCTTTCTCCCCTTGGCAGCTTGTACAGTGTTTTCTGATATCTTGTGAGCCACACTGGAAAAGGGGGGCTTTCAGGTTATATTTGTTTGAATTATCCATTTGCTTTATCCTAAATGTGTGTTATCTTCAGCATTAGGGGATTACCTTCAACCTCTGAGAGGCAAAGAAGTGCTACATTGGTAGGCTATGTGATATTTTGGGAGTCACTTGGAAGACCTCTTATACGTATATATGTACATATATACATGCACACGTGTATATATCATATGGAAATATAACATGTATATCCATACACTTATATGTATTGTGTACAATTATATGTAATAAAAGATAATATGATTCCTTAAGGCGTTATGAAAGGTAACCTTGTTATTATTTGTCCTTCCTTCTCCTTCTAACCATCCTTCCCCTCCTCCCAGTTAGAGCCCCCTTCCCATTTTTTCCTTCTCACTTCATATCACCTGTACCATGTGAGTTCCACTCTTAAGCTGAAGTCCTTTTATACTTTCTTGGTTTTTGTGGTTACTCCATGTTGTATACTCACATCTGAATATTAGGAGCTAGGAACCACAGATAACAGAAAACAGTATTTGTCTTTCATGTTCTGGTTACCTAAATCAACATGGCCTTTTCTAGGTCCATCAATTTACCTGCAAAGTTCATGATTTCATTTTCCTGTATGTCTGGGTAATGTTATTTCCATTTCCCGGCTATTGTGAATAGAGCAGCAATGAACACAGTTGAGCAAGTATCTGTGGAGAAGGATGCCATGTCCTTGGACATATGCCAAGGGGTGGTATAGTTGGGTCAAATGGTAGATTTACTTTTAGTCTTTGGAGGATCCCGCATATTGTTTTCCATAGTAGCAGCACCAGTTTGCATTTCCACTAACAGGGAATGAAGGGTCATCTTTTCACTTGACCGCATCAGAATTTTTTTTTGTCAGTGTTGTTGATCTTAGTCATTTTTACTTGGGTAAGACAAAATCTCAATGTGCTTTTAATTTGCATTTTCCTGATTGTTAAAGATGACGAACAGTTTTTGAGATATTTCTTTGCTTTGCTACTTTTATTTCTACTTTTGAGAACACCTTGTTTAGGTCTATAGCCCATTTTTAAGATTGGATCATTTGTTTCCTTGACATTTTGTAGTTTGAGTTCTCTGGATATTCTGGAATCAATTCTCTGTCAGATGGATAGCTGGCAAAGATTCTCTCCTATTCTGCTCACTTTTCATCTTTCAACTGATTTTTTCCTCAGCTGCTTTTCAGTTTTATGAGGTCCTAGCTGCCAATTGTTGGACTTAGAGTCCTGTTCAGAAAGTTTCTTCCTACACCTACATCTATTAGGGCACTGCCTATATTTTACTACGGTAGTTATAGTGTTTCCAGTTTCCAATTGATAACTTTGATTCATTTGGATCTAATTTTTGTGCATGGTGATAGACACAGGTCTAATTTCATTGTCAGCATGTGAACATTCAGTTTCTCTGCACCAGTTGCTGAAGATGCTGTGTTTTCCCTTGGGTATGCTTTTTGCCTCTCTCTCAAATATCAGATGGCTGTAGCTATGAGTATTGGTGTTAGGATCATGTATTTTATTTCAATGGTCCACATATTTGGTTTTACACCAGTACCATATTGTTTTTATTATCATGGCTCTACAACATGTCTTGAAGCCTGGAATAGCAATCACTCCAGTTTTGTCCTTTTTACTCACGATTTACTCTGGCTACCTGAAGTCTTTTCTAGTTCCATATATGTTTTAGGATGTTGTTTTCTGTTTCTTTGAACAATGTTGTGGATGTTATGATTACGATGGCATTGAATCTGTGAGTGCCTTTTAGAGGCATGGCCATTTTCTCAATATTAACTGACAGATCCATGATCATGAGATATATTTCCATTTTCTAGTATCTTTCTTCTGAGATTTAAAGTTTTAATTGCAGAGGTTTATTCCAAGAAAGTTTTTTTTTTATTTTTGGTGCTGTTATAAATGATAATGTGTCCGCAATCTATTTTTCATTGTGTTTGCTACTGGTATATTGAAGGACTACTGACTTTTTTAATTTTTTCAATCTTGCCAGTTTGCTGAATTATTTCTAGAAGTTTTCTGTGCTTTTTTTTTCCCTAGGGGAAGTGTCTTTTATGTAAAGTATTTTTATCGTCTCCAGATAGGGATGAATTGATTTCTTTTTCTATTTGTTGAGTCCCCCTGGGCTTTTATCCCTCCACATTAGTGTGCCAATTATTGTCCTTGTCTAGCACATATGTCATCTTGGAAAGAGTTTATGGGTGTAGCTTCTGACATTATTAGGAGATACAACATTACATCAGACTGCATGTTCCTCTGGCTCTTACAGTCTTTCTGGCCCCCTTGAACCTTAGACCCTGGAGTTGTAATGTATATGTATATATTTGTTGGGACTGGGCTCTGCAACTCTGTTCTGCAATGATCTTCTGTTCCCAAAAGCAGGTGACATGATGAAGAATACAGTTATCTGCGGAATCTCTGTGTATAAAGACAAGCATTTAGTATGCCATTAAGGAATATGCTGTGTTAGTAAATTTGTGGTTGTAGGTACTCCTTCAGGATATATGACTTCATTAGCCTTGTATAGCTTGCTATTTCCAGGAGCAGGCATACTTTTCCTCTTGTTGAGCCAGTCTTAAGCAATTAGAGAGCTGTTGGTGTCAGGCTGGTCCTTGTGGTTTATAGGCATCATAGCTATCTATAACTGTTGGTTTCCTCCCTCCTTTGGAAACTTCCATGGTGCTTTCTGGCACTATGAAAGCTAGCTCTGAAGAAGGAGGATTTTGGATTAGTTCTTCTTCATGGGCCTCTAAGCCCTGTTTCTGAAGAACATGTTGTCTTTAACAATAGGTACTTACCTACCACCTCTGGAGAACAACCAAGGACAATAGTAATAGCTTGTAATGTTTGGCAGTCCCTTGGACAACCTTGACCAACAACTGAAGAGGTCTTCTCATGACTGGTTTTGGGGTGATATGCTGGGGGAAATGCAAACAAAACACTCCGGGAAGCTCTAGTTAAGAAGGAGAGATGGAGATCAATATAGAAGGAGGGAGAAGAATAAAATAATACCATGGGTATCTGAAAAGTCAAAAGGGATCACTCTACCAACTTTCTCCCTAAAAATACCAGTAATACACAAATGTCAGTGTAGAAATATACATTTGTAATTTAAATGAAAAGTTTTCAACTGGCTTGAGAATGCTTCTTCCAAGAGCCAAAGACCATATGGCAAAAATACCACCACCACACAGGAGAAGTTTTCTTTTGAATTGTTTGTAGCAGTCTTTTAGAAGTTAGAGTGTATTGATTGCTCCAGGGTTTTTCTTTATGTATGAATTTTTTTATCTGTATATTTTGCGTTTTAACTATGGTATGCTGTAGGATGTTTCTTTTCTGGTCTTGTGTAGTTGGGGTTCTGTGTGTGTCTTTTATTTGTATGGTTATGCCTTTCCTTAGTTTGGGGAAGTTTTCTTCTATAATTTTGTTAAATATCTGGTTTTTTTGCCATTGATTTGAGATTCTTCTTCCACATCTATGCCCTGTAAGTAAAAACGTTGGTATCTCAATGGTATCCACATTTCCTACATGTTCCTTTCCTTGCTTTAATTTTTTCATATACAATGCTTATTTGAGCCTCTACTTTGTTGTTGTATCCTGATATTTTGTCTTTGCTTTATTAATTCTATTTTTAAGGTTTTCCCATGTGTTTTCTAATTGGGTTATTGAGGCTTTCAATTCTGTCTTTATTTCAGCTTGTGTTCAATTCAGTTTTTCTCTCTTTATTGGATTCAGTTTTCAAATCCTGAATTATTTTCATCATTTTATTCAGTCATGTATTTGCATTTTCTTGGACATGACTCAAGTATTTAAATTATATTTTGGAGTTCAATAAAGGATTCATTTGTATCTTATTTAAATTCATTGGATTATTTGATAAGGATTTTATGATTTTCTTTTAAATTATGTGTCTGGGATTTCATATAGGTAGTTCTCATTAGAGATTTCTTTTATTAATATAGTTGATTAATATAGTTGATGGTGTTGTCTTGGCCATTTTTGGTTTCTACCATTTGACCTAGGCATGTGGATACTTTTCTTTGTTTGTGTGTCTGATGTGATAACCCAGGCCCTCCTTGGATTGCCCAGAGCAGATGTGTTTTATGACCTAGGAAATACCAAACTAGTGGATGAAATTCTAAACTGAACCGGGGAAAGGTGACTTCTATACCATGAATCTGGAACTAGCCCTGTGTAGGGGCAGGGATGGCAGTGTGCAGAGGAAGGATAAGAGTGGGAAGGAGAGTTTCACCAGTAATAGGTGGCTACTAAATAAAGCAGGTTTGAAGGCCAAGCATCTAAAGGTAGACGAGTCATGGGGATGGGCAGGAGTGGGGGTGGAAGGGAAGGGGGAATAGAGAGGGAAGATGGAAAGACACCTAGCAAATGTGTCCCAGGAATAAAGAGGTTCCCAGACTAAAGACTGACGCTAGTCTTGTGTGGTCTCAGATAGTTGGCAGATGGGATGGGGGGTGGCAAGGAGATTACAGGGGAGGCAGATTGGAAAACAAAGCAGAGAAGGGAGTAAGCAAAGATGACTACAGAGCAAGGAAAGGGATCCAGTCTCGTACCCCGAATACCTCTTTTTCTCACAAGCTAAGTTTCCTAAGTAAGTAGCTTCTTCCCTAATGCTTCCTTTCTGTTGTACAGACCTGTAGACCTCTATGGTTAACGAGTGGCTGAAAATTCTCCGTTAAGTGATGGTGACATTAAATAAGTTCATGAATGAAGGTATAATTAGAGATGTATTTCCTACTGGAAAGCTTTGAGGATGATAGATGGTAATATGCAGATGGTTAATTTATCTTTTAAAAAATTAAAGACAATGAGCAAATACTAAAATTACATGTACACACATAGTCACACATAGTCACACATAGTCATACATAGTCACACATAGTCACACATAGTCACACACACACACACACACACACACACACACACACACACACACACACCCCTGGGGATAAAATAATTCACCCATCTGGAAAGACAATTCCAGAGAGAGAGGAAAATAGCCACATAAAGTAACTAGAGAAACAGATGTAGGAAGTATAATTTCTATTTCTTTTTTTTCTGAAGTCATAAGAATTGTGCACTTATTCTTAAGTTATGATTGCAGGAACTTTTGAGAGTCCCATTTATATACTAAACTACCAGTATTTCATTAATTTTTGTTATAAAACTTATTAATGGCTTTGGAGAACTTGACCTGGAAACTTAATTGCCCCTGTAGTGTTAAATAACCACTGGTTATAGACCATCCTTAGGTGATAATTCTCAGAGTACATTTAAAAGTCCATACTGAAAGTAGACACATGAGCAATATGTGTTCAGATGAGACATTATATTTCAAGGTGATTTAATTGGCACCCTCAATAGTCTTCCGGATTTATCTTGGTTTCAAGGGATAAACTAGAGACCTTCTCCCTAAGTGTGTGAGCAAACTCCCAGACTGTTGGTAACATAGAAATTAAAAATCTAAAGTTGTTAAGAGAAACAACCCCATAGACTCTGAATTGTGGGCCTGAGTCAAACCTAATGAAGTCTTCCCCACACTAACCAGAGCACTGCTTTATATTGTAATTTGACCACACCCAAGTTACTTTACCTCTGAAGTGTATGTTCTTTATTAAAGGGGAAGAACTAATTATAAAGTTTTTTGTATTCAAAGTAAGAACATTTTCTTTATTTTGGTTCAGGACTATGGGTAAAGAGATTTGCTTTCTTCAAGGAACTATCTGGCATTGACTTGTGGTCAAGAGTGCTACACCATTGTTACCAATCTAGAAAGGGGCTCACTCCTCTTCCATTTGCCATCTATATAAAACTCTTGTAAGGCCCCTTCAAGGCCTAAAGCCCACCTGATCAACTTTCCTGATCCTTGAGGCTGTGGCTAGACGAAATGAAGAAAATCTCATGTTAATTTGTTTTAGTGATGTGATTCTTTTCAACCCATCTGAAAGTGTATTAACCTGGATGCTTATCCCCTTTCCAAAATAAATGCTCACCATAACACACAGAGTCAGGGAAGTAGCAATAGGCTAAGAAAGCAGACTCCAGGTGGAACAGAACTACTGCAGTGCAAATGTTTGAATCATCTAAATACCAACAAAAAATAAGTGGAATTTTTTGAAAAATGGATTACAAAAATCAGAATATTTGTTATGCCCCATATTTCTATATTGAGTTTAATAAATGTGTAATGCCATTCAGAAGTGAGTATATGCAGTTCAATTCTACTCAGCTTTAATGAAAAATGTAATTGCAAAATTATAGAAAAATAGATGTACTTAGAATGTATAATATTAAGTGAGGTCATATGATCTCAGAAAGAAAAAAAATGGCATGGTCTCCCTCATATGCAGAACCTAGTTAATAATATGCATATATATGTAAAAGACTTCAAGAGTAAAGTTGGCCATGCATAAGATTCACAAAATTGCAAAAAGACTCAATATTTGTTCAGATAAAATATAAACTTAGCTTTTTTTGGTTGTATATTCACTTCAACATTCCTTTATTCTGTTAATATAAATTATGCTGTAGTGTTTATATATAATTTTTAGCTTTTGTGTATTTATAGTAGTTTTAAGGATTAGTTTATCCATGCTTGATTAACTTAACCTCCTTGTAAATTACCAAGATTTTTTAAACAAGTCATTATTTTAGACAGGTATATAATGCTGGAGGGCTCTTCTAAAGCTCCACTCATTCACATATCCATTTACATAAAACAGTAATATATATATTCTTGTGACTCTCCATAGGGAGATGTAAATGAGTGTCTGTTTACCCCAGATGGGACACCTACAACAACATAAAAATGATTCTACCCATGTCCTTTTATCTATTTGATGGAACCAGCAAGTTTGTTTGGGCTGTTTATACCAGCATGGATGACATAAAGGCATGAAAGCCCATTCAAGCATTAGTGACCCCCCAGACAGCTGCTACTCTGGAGGTCCCTGAAGGACCTACAGGAGTCTCCTCTCCAAGAAATTGTTTACTGCTTTCCAAACCTGGAATGAAGCCTTGCAAAACTTGTAACTCTCAGATGCTTCCTGAGCCTGTATGTTATATTTACATCCAGAATTTCCCTCCACCCCTTCACCTTCTAGGAAGACATCTGTAAGTTTAGAATATATATATATATATATATATATATATATATATATATATATATATTATAAAATTGTTCCTGAAAACTGACCAATATCATTTGGTTCTGATGAACTTAATAAGGAAGAAACCTTAGTGTTCCCAAGCACTAGTTGCCTTTGCACTGTCTCCTTATATCTTTCAACAATCCAACCATTTTGAATGACTCTTGTTTCTCTTCACAAAGGATTTTTATGGAAGTGCTGATTGCTATAAACTCTCTGTATTATGTTTTAAAAGAACTCTCATTATAACATTTAGTAGTATAATATTCCCAAAGAAGTGAGGAATGACAAGAGGATGGAAACAATGTTAAGATGACAATGGTGATACTGGTGATGACTGCAAAGGGGTTGGGAGAAAGATCAAGAGATTAGCCTGATGACAGAAAGGAAGAGGAAATTGGGCAGAGTTGTAGACGTCATTACTGATTGTTATTCTGAGCTTGCCTCAACGTTGATTATTTTATGTACTTTACTAAGTAAGTATAGCATTACTTTCCTTGCCATCCACAGATATCTTCTTGCAATTTGTTTTTATCATACAATTAAAAAGAGGGATGGGAGCTTTCAAACGCAGATCTACTGATTCTCAAATACAAGTTCACAAGAATCACATATTTTTAGAAAAATTAACAGAAACAGCAAGCCCAGTTTGGAAACTAAACACAACAATGAACCCATGTTGCTGTCTGCAGGAAGGATTCCTGGTTATCTCTTCATGGTTTCTTTTCCCATAACATATATAAAAATATAAATTAGTGGGGATATTTGATAAACACTCAATTTCAGAAGTCTGAGCATATGCCTATTTCTTTGAAATTCTGATGAATAAAAATTTAGAGTCTATAAGTACAAACATATGTATATATATGTATTTTAATATTTTTACACTTCTAGATTTGAACCTTGGGTCTCAGTTGCTCTAGGCAAGTATTCTTCAACTGAACTCACATCTCCAGACCTTCTTTTACTTTTGTTCATGAAATAGGATTTTACTAGGTTCCCCAGTGAAAGCTTGTCTTGCACTTATTGTCTTATATCCAGTTCCTAAGTAGCTGAGATTACAGCCTAATAGTAAAGATCCTGGACTCTCTTATTTTTATCATGGAATACTAAAAACAAAAAGCTCTCATATTGTGTTAAAACATAGTAACTTGAAGACAAGAATTAATTCTTTATTAACATTACAGCCTACAGAGAAATTACCTTAACTGAAACAGTACTTATGTTCAAATTTTGAATACATGGAGAACAAGTTATTACAAAGTTTTCATTTATTTGTAAATACAAAGGAGAATTTATGGTTTCATTAAAATAAAAAATATGAATTGTTAAGTGTAAGCAAAATCCGACTAACACACACACACACACACACACACACACACACACACACACACAGAGAGAGAGAGAGAGAGAGAGAGAGAGAGAGAGAGAGAGAGAGAGAGATAAACAAACATATCTAGGTGAAATTGCTGTTATCTTTGAGGTAACTAACCTACAAGTCAGCAACTGTAAATACAACCAGTTTAGTAGAAGTGTCAAGTCCCAACATGTATCTTCCTGTTGAGACATGTAGATATACTTATGAAGCATATATTGGACAATATTTTTTTAAATCATTTGTATCTGTTTAAGGAATTTTTTAAGAAAGCACTAGTTTTACTCTAGAGAGACTTTTATCTCCTCTAAGAGTTCCAATACTGTATTACTAAAAAGAAAACGCACATAAGCATTTGATTTTTTCACTACCGCTTCAGAGCTCTATGCCATCCTTTCTGACTCCACAGATAGTCATTTTGAGTGTGCTGCCTAGAAATGATGTCAACATTATCAAGGTGCCTACCCTTGTACACTTACCCCCTTCAGAGTGAGAAGTAAAGGTGTATAAATTGGCAGGGGTTCAGTCTAAGTGAGAAATGTGTTAGTAATGTACAAAATAAAATCTTTGCAAGTTCCAGATGTCTTGTGATGCCCTTCTCAGTGTAGGAGGGAAGGGTATCTTGAAAAAGAAATTATCCCTAAAGGATGGGTTGGTATGAACAAGAGACAGCTTGCTCCAGAAAAGCAAGGACCAGATAGATTTGGAACATTCCTTAGGTTAGAATATGCATCCTCAGAAATCTACTGTTCCTCTATTTCCTATTTTCCCGATTCCCCTTTCCCCTCCAGTGGGCTTAATTTTTTTTCCCTGAGTGTAACTTTTGATGTTTTTTCCATACTATTCATAAAAAAATAATTGTGTGTTCAGTCATTTCATTATGTGACTTCTTCTTAAAATACAATGATAAAGCCAGGCGTTGGTGGCTCACATCTTTAAACCCAGCACTTGGGAGGCAGAGGCAGGTGGATCTCTGTGAGTTTGAGACCAGCCTGATCTACAAGAGCTAGTTCCAGGACAGCCTCCAAAGCCACAGAGAAACCCTGTCTCAAAAAACAAAAACAAAAACAAAACAAAACAATGATAAAGTACAATCTTTTTACAAAGTCAGAGGAGTGATTGCTCTTTAAAATGTCTAAATGGTAGAAGACAGTAGCCTGGACATGTGATTATGTCTTATAGTGGTTCTCAGCTCAAAGACAATTTGTTATATTATAGCCAGCTCAATAAATTAATCTGTGAATAGAATCGCATACAAAGTAGCTTATAAAAACTCTCAGATCCAAAAGGACATATAGATGCATGTGTACATGTGCGCGCGTGCATATGCTCAGATGTGCACACACACGTAATATCTAAGAAGGAATTTTCATTTAAATTAGGTTTTCCCTTTGAAATGTCTAATATAACTTTAATATATGAGTACTAGCTAATGTACAGATATTAGGGTACACTATTTATCTCTATACATAAATATAATGTATAAGTCATAATAGGCAATTTTGATTCACCAAGTACCATTTGGGTGATATTACTGATGTCTCTGAAAGATTCATGAATGTATACTTGTTTACTGAGGACTTTGCATAGTTAAACAGCCACTTAAGGTTGTAACTCTTAGCATCCTGGCATATATTCATATACCATGAAATCATCCATACCAGACAATGTTCTATTTAGGTGAGAATGTAATAGGAATTGCAATCACTACATCTTTTAAAGCTTTGATGATGGCATTAATTATTGATTCTTCCAAGAGTTTGAGTGCTTTTAGCTTAGTATTTTGAAACATAGTGTACATTCTTGGAAATGTCAATCATTCTTCCGAGCAAACTTGCTGATGCCATGAATGAAAAAGGCAATCTATGAATTGCACTCATATTTATAATTAGTATTTCTGGGAAGAGATATACATCCAAATGCCATACAAATTGGATGTATTCTGCTACACAATAAAATAATTTGAACAAATATATGAAATAATTCTTTATCAGTTATCAAACACCAAACAAAAAGAACAGTATTATCCTAAGAGAAACAAGTGAGGCAGGCAAGCCATAGCATTGTCTGAGTTTACAGACTTCCAGATTAGAGGATAAAAAAGCTAATAGTTCAAGAAGAATGCTCTCTCTAGTTCCAAGACAGAGTTTTATAGGTGGGAGAGCTGCACAGAGAGCTAGATATCTTTAGGAGAAATTCTCTATGTAGCACCTATCAGAGATCCAGTTGTGTGTGAGAGCTAAGTGAGGCAGGAATGAACAACCTGAAAGAATAGACAGAAGAATATCTGAAGCTTATCCAGAGTTAGCAATAAACTGTTTTCATCGGCCACACAAAGTCCTCACAGTTGAAAGAACATTTATAGCACATAGAAAACTCTAACTTAAGTTGTGAGGAATAGTTGGCTCTACACTAATCACTACACCTGATCCTCCAGGAGACCTTCATGTGTGACTAAATTTATTGACTTGTATCTCAGTAATGTAAATGTATTCCAGAACAAAGTTCCAAAGTTCTATATAAAATTATGAAAATAGCCAACACCCAGTAAGGTAAAATTCTCAGTGACTAACATCCAATAAAAAATTATCAGGCTTGCAAACAGGCAGAAAAATATAGCATATAATGAGGAAACTAAATAAATTGAAACTGATCCAGATGTTAGAATTGGCAAATAAGGATATCAAAACAGTTTATTACAACTGCATTCCACATGTTCTAAGAGCAAAAGGAAAAATTGAGTGTGTTAAAAACAAAAGAAGGATACAAAAATTATAGTCAAACTATAAGAGGGGAAAGCTCAATGATGTCTGAGATGAATAAAACGGTAGATCTCATGACAAGAAAATTATGTACTGTGCAGGAAATAATCAGCCAAGATGAAGACAGAACAACAGAAGTAATTCTGACAAATGCACATGACATGTGAATGTGTGTATTTATGTACATATGCTTATATGTGTGTAATTTAAAAATAAATAACATTAATCACCATGAAAACCCCAACACAATTCTTCACAGACCTTGAAAGAGCAATACTCAACTTCATATGGAAAAACAGAAAACCCACGAGAACCAAAACAACAATAAAGGAACACCTACAGAAGGTAAACACCTTCACCAAAGTGGCATGATGCAAGATTAACAACAACAACAACAACAAATCAATAGCCCTACTATATATAGACAATAAAGGGGCTGAGAAAGAAATCAGAGAAACATCACTCACAAACAACAGTAGCCACAAACAACATAATATATCTTGGGATAACTCTAACCCAAGTGAAACAGGTGAAAAGTTTATGACAAGAGCTTCGAATTATTAAGGAAAGAAATTAAAGAAGATACCAGCAAATGGAAAGATCTCCCATGGTCTTGGATAAGTACGATCAACATAGTGAAAATGGCAATCTTACCAAAAGCAATCTACAGATTCAATGCAATCCCTATTAAAATCCCAGCACAATTCTTCACAGACCTTGAAAGGACAACACTCAACTTTATAAGGAAAAACAAAAGACTCAGGGTAGGCAAAACAACCTTGAACAATAAAGGAAATTCCAGAGGCATCACCATCCCAGACTTCAAGCTTTACTATAGAGCTATGGTAATGTAAACAGCTCACTATTGTCACAAAAACATACAGGTAGACCAATGGAATTTAACTGAAGACGTTGATATGAACCCACATACCTATGAACATCTGATCTTTGACAAAGAAGCTAAAACTATACAACGGAAAAAAGAAAGCATCTTCAATAAATGGTGCTGGCATAACTGGATGCAGACATGTAGAAGATTGCAGATAAATACATATCTATCGCCATGCACAAAACTTAAATCAAATGGATCAAGACCTCAACATAAATCCAGCTACACTGAACCTCTTAGAAGAGAAAGCAGAAGGTACACTTGAACAAATTGGCATAGGAGATCACTTCCTGAACATAACACCAGTAGCACAGACACTGAGATTGACAACTAATAAATGGGAACTCCTGAAATTGAGAAGCTTCTGTAAGGCAAAAGACAGTCAACAAGACGAAACAGCAGCCCACAGAATGGGGAAAGATCTTCACCAACCCCACTTCTGACAGAGGGCTGAACTCCAAAATATACAAAGAACTCAAGAAGCTAGTCTCCAAAATACCAAATAATTCAATTAAAACATGGGGTACAGAAATAAACAGAGAATTCTCAATAGAGGAATCTAAAATGGGTGAAAGACACTTAAGAAATTTCTCAACATCTTTAGCCATCAGGGAAATGCCAATCAAAACAACTCTGAGATATTAACTTACACCCATCAGAATGGCTAAAATCAAAACCACCAATGACAGTTTGTGCTGGAAAGGATGTGGAGAAAGTAGAACGCTTCTCCATTGCATGGGAGTGCAAACTTGTACAGCCACTTTGGAAACCAGAATGGAAGTTTCTCCAGAAAATGGGAACCAGTCTACCTTGAGATCCAGCAATTCCACTCTTAGGCATATAGCTAAAGGAAGAACATTCATACAACCAGGGCATCTGTCCAACTATGTTCATAGCAGCATTATTTGTAATAGCCAGAACCTGGAAGCAAACTAGATGTCCCTCAACTGAAGAATGGATGGAGAAAATGTGGTACATTTACACAATGGAGTACTACTAAGCAGAAAAAATGGAATCTTGAAATTTGCAGGCAAATGGATGGAACTAGAAGAAACCATGCTAAGTGAGGTAACCCAGTCACAGAAAGACAAAAATGGTATGTACTCACTTATATATGGATATTAGACATAGAGAAAAGGATTACCAGCCTACAATCCACACCTCCAGAGAAGCCAGGAAACAAGGAGGACCCTAAGAGAGACATACATAGCCCCCCAGTGAAGCAAAAGGGACAAGAGCCCCTGAACAAATTGGAAGCATGGGAGGGGGAGCGGGGAAGGAGGTAGGAGACAAGAGGAGAGGGAGGAGAACATCAGGAAGACTGAGTGGGGAGAGGAATAGAGGAGAGCAAGAAAGGAGACCCATCAATAGAGTGAGCCACTGTAGGTTTAAAGAGAAATCTGGCACTAGGGAATTGTACAGAGATCCACAAGGATGACGTGTAATGATAAATCTTTTTCTGCCAGCCACCTGCTTCCACTGCTGGGTAGGGCTTCAAATAACACATAGAGACTTATATTCGTTACAATGCTGCTGGCCAAAGATTAGGATTTCTTATATGCTTGCTCTGTCTTAAGTATCAACCATAACCATAATCTATATGTTTATAAAGACTTATCTTATGGAGAATGCTGGTGGCATGAGTTCTCTTCCTGTGATCACATGGTGCCTCCACAGAGAAGAGAGGAGGAGGAAGAGGAAGAGAGCAATTTCCTGCTTGCCCCTGCTTATATTCTGAGTCTGCCTGCTATGTCACTTCCTGCCTGGATCTCAAGACTTCTCTTTATACATTTCCCAGAATCCTCCTCGACTCTTAGTCCTGCCTAACTTGCTTCCCTATTGGTCAACAGTACTTGATCAACCAATAAGACAAACATATACAGAAAAGGACCTCCCCCATCATCTCTCTTCTTTTCTGTCTAAATGAAAGGGTTTTTTGACATTAACAAAGTAAAATATATAACAAAAGTTATCAAGTAAGAACTATAGTTACAATATTTAGTCCATTAACATTTAGCAAGATTTAAAGAAAATATTTTATCACCTATCTTTGTGAGTCTAAAGTCTTATATGTAACTTATCTTTTATAATAATTAAAGAAAACTATAACCATAACTATCTGTCTTCAACTCCATCAAAGACCATAGAAGGATAATATATAAACTCTAGATCTGACAGAGACATCTCACTACCTGGACAGTCACCCAAATTTCCTCTGTAATGTTGGGGCATCGATCTTCAGACTATAGGCCATAGTGTGTATGGCAGACTTCTCTAGGAAGCAGGAACCCTTCAGGACTGTCTTGTTTTGCAAGTTCAGAAGTCACATTCCTGTGCTTCCTACATGTCCAGTTTATCAAACAGTCCAGGCAAGAGAAGTTTCTTGCCCAAATGGCTAATCTTGCCACGTTGAAAGCAAACTCCATAATGAGTTTCTTTGATGCCCATCCTCCTTTCTGATGTAATTGGTGTGCCAGGAGCAGTTGTGTCTCACTGTCATGAAAAACCCTAAACCATTTAAATGTCATGTATTCTGTAGGTCTTTGAAAGGTTTGAAGAATCTCTATCCATGTCAAATACACCTCTGTATATCTAGAAAACTTAACTAACCTAATTATAAGTTCTGACTATTATAAGGGACTATATAATCTGTATTTAATTATGCATTACATTTTAAAAGATCTGTATAAAAACAATACCTACCCAAGAGGGGAAATATACATATAACAAAATTAACCTTAAATTTGTATCAATAAATGAAAAATCCATACCAATAAGAGTATTCATTTCTATATCCTATTCCCCCTTTTTCCTTTACAAAGAGATTGTGATCCTTACCATTTATAACCAACCCCATTTAAATGAAAACAACATTCATAAACAATATTTGGGAATTTGGGCGTTGTTCATTCCAAACTGCTTCCTGATGATTGGGGGTGATGTCCATACCATGGGGATTGTGATAAAACACAGAAATCAGGCCAGTTTCTTGTTTCTATATTCTGCAAGTTTGCATCATCTCAGCTGTTTTAGATGTTGGATCACCTGGGACACTGTTTCAGGGGGTCTTGCTTCATCAAACCATATTAGTCTGGAGGAAATCCATAGTTTTCTATTTTCTGTGGAAACACAAGCAAAAACTCTTTTCCCAAGTAATCTGTCCTTATATTTAAATTAAAATTCAAATCATTTTAAAAATATATAAGTTGAGCTACTTTAGTAGCATTGGAATTTATATTGGCATTATAAATAGACACATGATTCAATGGAATTGAAGACCCTGATATTAATCCACACACCTATGAACACCTGATTTTTGACAAAAAAGCCAAAATTGTATAATGGAAAACAGAAAAGATCTTCAACAAATGGTGCTGGCATAACTGGATGTCAGCCTGTAAAAGACTACAGATAGATCCATATCAATTGCTATGCACAAAACTCAAGTCCAAATGAGTCACAGACCTCAACATAAATCCAGTTACACTGAACCTTACAGAAGAGAAAATGAGAAGTAACCTTGAATGAATGGGCATAGGAAACCACTTCCTAAATATAACACCAATAGCATAGCACTGAGAGCAACAATTAGTAAATGGGACCTCTTGAAATTGAGAAGCTTCTGTAAGGCAAAGGACATTGTCAATCAGACAACTTGGCAGCCTACAGAATGAAAAAAGATCTTCACCAACCCCACTTCTGACAGAGAGCTGATCTGTAAAATATGTGAAGAACTCAAGAAACTAGACATCAAAATACCAAATAATCCAATTGAAAAATGGGGGCACAGAGCTAACCAGAGAATTTGTAACAGAAGAAACTCAAATGGCCAAAAGATATTTAAGGAATTGCTCAACATCCTTAGCCATCAGGAAAACAACTATGAGATACCATTTTACACCTGTCCAAAGAGCTAAGATCAAAACCACTGATGACAGTTAATGCTGGAGAGGATGTGGAGTAACGGGAACACTCCTTCCCTGCTGGTGGGAGTGTAAACTTGTACAGCCACTTTGGAAATCAATATGGTGGTTTCTCAGAAAACTGGGAGTCAATCTACCTCCCAGTTGTACCAGAGATACAACTCTAAGACATATACCCAAAGGATGGTCAATCATACCACAAAAACAATTGCTCAACTATATTAATAGTAGTATTATTCATAATAGCACAATAATACCAGAAAGACATTTTCTCAACCATGATCATAGCAAAAGCATTTGTAATAGCCTGTACCTGGTATCAACCTAGATTCCCCTCTATCAAAGAATGGATAAAAAATGTGGTACATTTGCATAATGGAGTATTAATCAGTGGTAGAAAACAATGACATCTTCAAATTTTCAGGCAAATGGATGAAACTAGGAAAAACGCACCCTGAATGAGGTAACCCAGAACTAAAAAGCAAACATGTATATACTCACTCATAATTGGATATTAGACATAAAGCAAAAGATAACCAGGCTACAATCCACAACTCCAGAGAGCCTAGGTAAAAAGGAGGATCCTAAGAGGGATACACATGAAGGGTCCAAGGAAAGGGAAACTGTTAAGATCTTCTGGGTAAACTGGGAAAGGGAGGAAAAGAGAGAACATGAGGGCTGGAAATGGCTGAGTTGGGGGAGGGATAAGAGGGGGAGAGATGAAAGAGATATCTTGATAGAGGGAGCCATTATGGGGTTGTGGAGAAAGCAGGTGCTAGGGAAATTCCCAGGAATCAACAAGGTTAACCTCAACTAAGACTCCTAGCAATAGTGTGGAGGGTGTCTGAACAGACCGTCCCCTTTAATAAGATTAGTGACTACCCTAATTGTCATCATAGAACCCACATCCAGTAAATGATGGAAGCAGACTCAGTGATCCATAGCTGAGCACTGGACTGAGCTTCTGTAGCTTAGTTGAAGAGAGGCAGAAAGGGCACATGAACCAGGGGTTTCAAGAGCATGGTGGGGAAAACCACAGAGACAGCTGACCTGAGCTAGTGGGAGCTCATGGACTATGGGCTGACAGCTAGGGAACCTGCAAAGGACTGAACTAAGCCCTCTGAAAGTGGGTGACAGTTACGTGTCTTGATCTGTTGTAGGGGGATGGCAGTGGGACCAGAACTTATCCCCAGTGCATAAACTAGCTTTTGGAGCCCATTTCCTATGAAGGGATACCTTGCTTAGCCTTGATACAGGAGGGAGGGGCTTGGTCCTGCCTCAACTTAGTGTACCAGACTTTGTTGACTCCCCAAGGGAGGCCTCACCCACTCAGAGGAGTGGATGGGGAGTGGGATGAGGCCAGGTGAGAGTGAGGGAATGGGAGGGAGGGGAACTGGGGCTAATATGTAAAATGAAAACATTTAGGTAAGAATTTGTCAAAAACCTTTTTTATTTATCACTCATGAGAAGAGGAAAGGAAGCTGGAGTAAAAGAGCAGATGTCTGATTGAAAAAAATATAAAACAGCAGACATATGAATGTGTATGAGAACATATGTATGATATTGATGACAATCATAGTACAAAGTTTGGGGGAAAATAAGTCTATTGATTTAAGTTACTTGCATGTGAAATAAGGATAAGGATAGAAAGACATTCTAATAAGGATAGAAAGACGTCTTAATTTATTGGTGTAATGACAAGTCATTAGGAATTGGTTTAATACTATACTCATGTAGCAGAATAATCATAGTAGGCTTTCTCCTAGGGTCTATGATCTGTCTAGCCCTATGGTTTTGGCCTAATATTGGTGCTGGATTTAATCTTATGGAGTGAGTCTTAAATCCACTCAGAAAGTGGTTGGTTGCTCTAACTTTACTTCACGTTACTATTGCACCAGTGGGAAATGTCTTGCCAGGCCTGTAATTATTGTAACCCACAGGGTTCACAGCTGGGTACTCAAGTAGTATATATAATAGCTTCCAGCACTATGAAACAAAGTAAAACTAAAAAATGACAAGACAATAAAGTTTTGTTACATTCTTTTCTGAATTCTATGGAAACTTAGGTCTTTCCTGGGTCTTGTTTTCTCGTGTGCTTTTTTTTTTTTCTAGAATGGATAATTTCTGGGCCTTAGTTCATATGTGCTAGAGCTAGAAACAGTAGTGTCTCCTGTAATTTCAAACCTTCTTCCAGGATGCTGCTCTATATTTTGTCCATTCCCTTTTCACAATATTCAATGTAATTGTATGTACACATAGTTACTATATCTTCTTTAACATTTTCGTCTCTGTGAATCCATAACCATGCCTTTCTTCATCTTTTCCTAATTCCTTTATCCATTGTTCTCATTCAGCATCCAAAGAAAAACAAATCTAAATAAATCTCTCGCTGAGCAATGTCTGGATTTTATAATCTTCACTGTAAACTATTATATTTACTCAACTGTCTTAAAGTACCTCAAGATGTCATATCTTACTAAGAAATTGTCTTTTAAAGTGTATGTTATTAAGTCTAGGGGTAATAGAGTCTACATGTTTTTTATGTAATGTAAAAAGCAGTTTGGCTGAATGTTTAATTATAATAGTTTTGTTTTTTTTTGTTTTTGTTTGTTTGTTTGTTTTGGTTTTTTGAGGTAGGGTTTCTCTGTGGCTTTGGAGGCTGTCCTGGAACTAGCTCTTGTAGACCAGGCTGGTCTCAAAACTCACAGAGATCCATCTGCCTCGGCCTTCGGAGCACTGGGATTAAAGGCGTGCACCACCACTGCCTGGCCTATAATAGATTTTTAATTATTAATATATGTTGGTTGGCATTGGTGGCTCACGCCTTTAATCCCAGCACTCGAGAAGGAGAGGCAGGCAGATCTCTGTGAGTTTGAGGCCAGCCTGGTCTCCAGAGTGAGTGCCAGGATAGACTCCAAAGCTACACAGAGAAACCCTGTCTCGAAAACTAACAAAAATGTTGTCAAGTCTTTTATGTCTTTCTGTATTTCTGGCATAAATCTGTTATTGGGAGCCCCAAAGAATTCATAAAACAATTATATTCTTGTCATTATTCTTGGGTGTCCATCAAAGTAGGTGAGAATACTATATTGCTGAAGATACCACATAACTTGGTGACAAGATGTAGGGAAAACAAGCTGGAATTTAGCTGCAAAATTTCTTCCTGGTGGCTAGTTTTCACAGTACTGAAATATGCTGTGAAAGCTGCTATGTGAGAGAAGGCATCAGTGATTTTATATAGCTGTGAATCCTACCAATCACAACACCAACCTTCCAAAGCATCACGTGTTCCCTGGTGTTGTAGAGGCACAATTATTAAGGGAGTAACCAACCACTCTGGTTGACTCTGAGGCTTACTGTAATCAAGGCCATGCATACCCAATAATATAAAGCCAGTCAATTGCTCAAGGTTAGACCCTAGAGGGAAATTTACAACTGTTGTTTAGCTTAATTGTTATGGTACCAAGTTGCCTTTAAGATATCTGTGTTTAATAACCACAAACAAATTCTATTCTCAGTATTAATCAGAGATGCTTCTCTTTGAGTGAATGACAGTGAATACAGAGATTCATGGCTGCTCAAGGTGCTGGGAATACATATGCTCAGCCCTAAAAAGGATATTTTTGCTACCCCTTCAGAACTCTGGGACCATCATCTAAGAGGCAGAGGAAAGAATATAAGAGCCAGAATATAGGGAGAGGAGCTGCATAATGCTGTCTTCTGGGCATGGTACAATCAATGCAGACAGGATTTGTAGCAGCTGCAGCTGTTTGTAATGGTCCTGTACAGGACTAGACCTATTAACAGTGGATCAGGCATTTGGGAGGGGCTCACAGGACACTACTGCTTCCTGCTAAACAATTAGCTACTGATGGATTTGGGGTAGGTAGAAAACATTATTTTCTGTTGTATGCCCACTGATGAATCTACTAGCCTGCAATTATTAGTTTCAAATCCATGGTCTCATAGATAGATGGCCCTGGTCAAACTTAGTGAGTCAAAAAACCAACATAAAGACAAGAACGAGGAAAAGAAACAAGCAGGGAGGAAGGAAGATAAAAGGACCTGGGTAGGGATGAGAGAGGCTGGGAGTGACACTAATCAGGAATATACCATGTACGTGTATGGAATTGTTTGATAAATATCACAAAAACTGAAAAAGGAAAAAGTCTCATCAAACTATATTCTTCAGGATGTGATGTGTGTTTGCTTATATATATGATCATATATCTAGGTGTATTGGTGTGTGTGTGTGTGTGTGTGTGTGTGTGTGTGTGTGTGTGTGTGTATTTTGCACATGTGCTATTTTCTTTATGACTGAGGTCACTTAGGAATTTTGTAACTGTGGGCTCACAGCTTTTAGCTAATTGAATTTTCATATCATTATGTCTTTAATTACATTTTCTGATGTTTTCCATTCTCCCACCTCCAGACCAATCTTCGTGCCTTCAGTAATAATTAAATCACTGTTTGAAGTTCTTCCAAACCTCATTGATGCTATTTTTTTGGCAAGGCAAATTTTTTATTTAAAATTTAAATAAATAAATCATAACTTTTCTAATCTCAAATTCCCCAGTCAAAACCTTTGTAAGTCAGAGTGACCTTGAACTCAGTCAACTTGAATCACTCTCAACTTCTGCCCACTTTAAAATAAATCTGATAGGATCATTTGGCAATGGAAAACCAGCCATTCTAAATTGTGAGCATCTTTTGTAAGCATTTTCTCTAAATTCCAAAATTTTCTCCTGGCCCTTGCACTTATGAATTTTGTTACCCTCATTTCACTTATAAGGGTTGTAAAACACAGAAAATTATGCCATGCCCTTGCCAATCTGTTGCAGATTATTTTAAGTAATTGTGTATCCAAATAATCTTGTTGGAACTCTTTTGTGGTTATTTCTATAGGGTAACTTCTCTCCCCCCCTCTCACTTTCTGTTCGTGCTTTTTGGATTTCACATCATGAACCCTGAATAAAATAAAATAAAATTTAAGAGAAAAGATCTCATATTGGAAGCTGTAGCATGTCACAATGGGTCACACAGTAAACCCTTTAGTCCATACATCTTTCCTTGCAAACATTCATTGCAATGAATCATTGGTCTGGTTCCAGGCCTCTCCGTTCTGCTATCCTATTGATAACAGAACACCACTGGGGCTCCTCTTGGATTTACTGTTGTTGTTCTGGGTCATGGAGATCCTAAAGCTTTTGGTCTGCAAGACCAACCCTTTCACGTGCTCCAGTAGTTCACAGATGGGGTGGATGTTTGGTTGGGCCAACTCATAGCCGTGGTTCTGGGCTTGGGTAGTATATGAGTTGGTCAGCCCACCAGCTTTTCGTCAACCTCACCACCAGGGTGAGCTCCCCTACAGTGCCCAGGCCAGGTTACTCAGTGCTGCTGGGAGCAAGAGGCAGTTCTCTTGTTCTCATGCCCTGAAGCTCACTTGCACTCACTTCACCGGGGCCAGCTCTATTCTGCTGCCCAGGTGAGGGGCCAGGCCAGTTCTCTCAAGTCTGCATTCGATGAAGGGCAGGACTAGCTCTCCCACTCTCATGCCCCTGGAGCCAGCACTCCAGCCTACTGCAGGTTGACAAGGGATAAGGGGTGAGATGGGGGGCATCTCTCCCTCATCCATGCCACCATCACGTGACAGATGAGTAGTGGGGCCAGCTCTCCCATCCTCACACTCTTGGGGAAGCTCACCTGTGCTCCCACCAACAAGGTCGGCTCTACTATGCTGACCAGGCGAGATGCAGGGCCAACTCTTCCGAGTGCTGCAGCCAACAAGGGCCAGGGGTAGCTCTCCCTAGTGCCGAAACAAGTGAGGGCCAGGACCAACCCTGTGGTGCTTTTGGCCATCAACATGGTCCCAGGCAATAGTGTAGACCAGGGACATTCACATGCCCTTTGGTGGTGACATGGGCCTTTGACATCGACACAGATCCCAGCTTATGAGTGGCCACAGACCCAGACATGGTCCTCCGCAGCAGCATAGCCAGGACTTCACAGTGGTCCAGGTGGCTTCACAGGCTTGTCACACCAGGCTGTTCCTCTCCACCCTTGCATCTCCTGTTCTGCCTCTCTTCATAGTGCTCATGCTGCTCCATTTCTCTTTCTCTCCCAGTCCTCCACCCCATACCTATACAATGCAGTGGTTCTTGCTGCAGGTAGGCCATGCAGTGGGCAGGGTCGCTGGGGGTCTTTTTCCTGCCCATTCTGCATGAGAGAGGCCACTGGGTGCCTTTAAGTGTCTGTCCAACCCAAAGTTTCCAGAGGAAATAAATCTCTGGCCAAAGATACATAAAACTGTAATTCCACATTCAGTCATTCAGTGTTACGCTTGAGCTGCCACCACAGCAACATTTCCTGAGAAGCAAGAACAGCAACTGCCTTCATCTCCAGTACCACCTCACTTCATAGCATACGGAGCGTTCATCTTTCATTTCTCTGCCACCCATTTGCTTGCTTCCTTCTCCTCCGTCACTCCACCATCTGCTTACTTCCCACAGTGCCCAGCCAGATGCAAGACCACAGTGTTGCCTTTGCACTTCCTGGCGCCCCCAGGTGGTGCAGATGGCCAACCAGGGTGGCGTGGCTGGCTTCTGCCTGCTTGGATGGCGTCTACAGCAACAGTTAGGTTTCTATTCCAGATTAGTATCTGTGTCTGTCTTCATGGATTTTTATCTTTTAAACAGTTGAAAGATAAACAACATACAAATATAGCCTATAAATATTATACCTTCAAGATGACAATGCATCATAATAAGGCTTTTTTCAGAGCTGTATTCCTAATCTTACCTTCCTATCCCCTTTTCTTGGCTAGCTGTAGCTGAGGTATTGATCTTTGCATATGATTTCAAAGCATTTCCATGTATATAATTTAGCTATAGGTATATATTGGTTTGTCTTGTTGTACTTAAATGCCTCCAACCCTATATGGTGTTCGTTTTCTTGTTAATTAACAATAGCCTATTCTAATTTCAATGGATGCAGTTAAATAACTTAACACAGAATTAACCACCAGGATTGTATTTATTCCATTCCATTTCTTTTCAAAGAAACAAAATTGCCTCAAATTTATGCTTAAAAATGAGTAGATTGTGATTAATTAGAGAGAAAATAATTTTGGGTAGTTTCATCTTTCCATGCTGTTACAAAAAATTGGAGCAGTTATTCAAATTTGTTGACTTGAAATATGGCTCTCCTTCAAATTAAGGTGAACAAATGACTAATATCCTTCCTGCTGTATAGTTCCATGCTTAATTTTTGTTGAATGAAAAAACAGTAGAAAACTAGCAGCTCCATCTATTATCAAAACTAAGTAAGACAGTGCTGAAAGGTAAAATACTCCCGAGACTATGAAAAATACTTTCCAAAAGTTATTTTTATTTAACCTATAGATAGGCAGTTTCTATTCTATACAAGGGCATATGGTAGCTATAAAATGAATAAAAATATTTTTCTGGCTTCTGTGCCCATAAGCTCACTGGTAAATTATGGGAGAAAACCCAAAATAATTTAGACATAAGTTGACGTGTGATATTTACATGCGTTGTGCAGTGTGGGGCAGGAGCCAAGGAACCTTCAAAGGGTTCTAAGGATTCATTGTAATACTTAAGATCTACGGCCGTTGAGAGTAATAAAAATGGGAATGCTAATGAGAGGATTAATACGAGTTCACTGTAGAGGTGGGATGTAAGCATAGAGGGCAGGTCCCGGAGAGGGTGCAAAGAAGGAATGGAAGATCTCGATCAAATCCTCCAAATTTCACTGCTCGTTTTCTTCTCAGATGGTGGCTGAAGAAGAACTGTCTCACAGTTAGTAAGCAACTTTGGAAGTCTCTTTCTTTCTCTCTTTATTTTCTTTTCCCTGTCTTTCCTTCTGTCTCCTCCAACTCCCCAAACACATGGAGAATCTGATTTTCATTGTGTCCTGTGCTCTTCTTGTTTGATATTCATAGCTCTTGCATACATTGGTCAAAGCATGGCCTCATGTTCTCTCTAAAATCTGACAAGGATTCAGTCCTGTTCTGGCTGGGCATACAGATCTAGGAAAGAGTAGAGATCAGTGTTTGTTGCTAATTTAAAATGTTTAATATTTGAAGCTTGTCTGAAGGGATTATGAAATAGTTAATGAATAGGAACAGGGGACAACGGAGCAATTTTGTCAGGAAATAAGTTTCCTCATGTGCTATATGAATTCAGATACAGCTTACAGACAACAGCTTATGAAATTTCAAAGCTGATTAACATCTACATTAAAATGGATGCCAAAGTGTAGACACCTAGAACTGTGTAATGGCATAAATAACATGTTACAGAGACTCCAGCTTTCCTGACCATCGCTTCACACTATGAGAAACTAATCATGAAACCCTTTAAGGAAAGATTCAGAGAAAACCTGGGCAAAAAACACATGACTGAACTTTCTCTAAGGTTTTTAGTATCTGCAGAAATAATTGAAAGAAAAGGAAATAAAGACTAGGGGGGGGGGAAGGTTTGTGTCAAGTTAAGGGATCAGAGGAGAGTGACAGGCAGGACCACATCCGTAAGTGTTTGGCACAGAAGGCTGAATAGATGAGGAAGGATGAGCAGGAGTTGATGGTGCCTTTTAAAACACAGTTGAGATGGGTGAGGCAATAGCATTAAGGGTATTAAACAAATGTTTAGAAGGTAAGCAAAGATAGCTTGTTTGGCCAGTCCTCTGAAGGATACTGATCAAAGACTGAGTACAGGGCTGTTGGCTTGAAAGATGCCAGGCATTTTATTTTTCTTTCAAAGAAATTATAACTTTGCAATGTATGAGATAGAAAGGATTATCTGATAAACTAGGTTGGAAAAGAAAATTGAGCAATGAAAGAATCCCTGAGAAAGTTATTTAATCAGAAAGCAGAGAGATCATTAATTACTATAATTATTTTTAGTGTCATCATTATCAGGAAAGGGTGAACAGAGGTAGAAGGCTAATGGCTCACAACTTTTCAGGTAGTAATGGTAAGTATAATTTTTAAATGTTAAAGATTAGCTAGTTGCTAAGTATCATTTAATGCCCAAAAATGAGAAATTATGATCTCCATTTCAGAGATGATGCCATTAAATGTTTGTAGTAAAACAATCTTGTCAAGGTTATAAAGTGTTGATATGAAGTGCCGAAGGTGATTTGTGTCCATCCTAACTCAAAACATTCAAGCAGAGAATGGTGCGGTTTCTTTTCAAAAGAAATAATTTCTTTAAGACATTGCAAAAGCAAAAAGGGAGGGATGCACAGATATTTTTTGAGTGGACCAGGAGGACAATTGTGTAAACATAAGTTGGGGTGGTTTTAATTTTCTCAGTAGGAGGTGAGGTTATGTGCTAAGAGGGAGGGAAGAGGGCTGGGATTGGGGATTTGAGAGCCTCAGGAACATCTGGAACAGCTGCAGGGAGGAATGCAACAGGGAGTCAACAAGTGATAAATAAAAGAATTGTTGAGATACAATGAGGGCGCGGTTGAGGTCAGTTCAATTGGTCACTATTGTTTGGTGGTTTGGTTTATGAATACTGAGAGAGGAATCAGACAATAAAAGTTACTGAAATGTCAGGGATGAGAGAGTAGAACTAAAAAAAAAAAAAAAAACAATGGAAAGGAGAAATACTTAGTCGAGTTTTAAGTGCACCCTTGACCTGATTAATTTGCCTGGTTTTGGCCACGAAAGATGAGGACATGGCTCAAAAAGAACAAACAAGCAAGCTACCCGAGAACATGGCGAAGACGGAGATGGAAGAAGCAGGATTAGAAAGGGGGAAGGATAGAAAAATTCTGACGAATCAGTGACAAAATACTTTAAGGAAATTAAGGGTTAAAATTCCAGACTTTAATCATTTTAATCACACCAGTAATGGAAGAGAAAAATCCAGGGTCAGGTTCTTGGACATAAGGGGACACACCGTTACCTGGCGTATATGTGTAGCCAGCCCCTAAGCAGGCATGGTGTGCCCTACACATATGCTAATGCTAATGAGGGCTAAGGCATCATTTATAATGTATGTTTACAGGGTTTATAGGGACAGAGAATTCCAATTCCTGAGGATTCCTTAGTAAAGCCAGACATAACTTGCATTCTGTGTGAGTTTTTACAAAACCCAAGTGCGCTGCCTCACACATCACATGTCATATGAAGGCCTTTTGGGGAAGGTACACACCTGTTAATTGTTACTCACGCCCTCAGACATCTTTTATTGCTTAGGCTGTGGTGCTCTAGAAGATTTTTAGCTCTTGCAGCTGGGTGAAGCTGCACATTTTGAATGCCTGAAATTTGACCTAAATGGTGTTGACATTAGAATGACTGTGAGTGATGGAAAAGGAAACAAAAAAAATCTGGGATTTTTTCCCCCTCTACAGAGACTTCTTCCCCTCAAATTAATAACAACAGATTTAAAAATATCTCTTGAAGTGCAGAGTACAGCCAGAAGCACAGCTGCGTCCCTTAGGAGAGGCTCCTGGGGACTCTGGCTTTCCACTCTATCCTTCCACTCATAAAAAGGCCCCTTGTTTCGTTAGAGTGTCTTTCAGGTTTGTGTTTCATTTTAGCTTTTAATTTAATTTAATTTCTCTTACTTTTTAGGATTTAAGTGTCAAGGGGAAAGATCTCCAGTGTTTGATATAAATAACTTCAGCAACTTATTAGATATGCATTAGATAAAACAGAAAAAGGGAAATATAGTTAAATTCAACAAATGCATATTTACAAATGCATTTATAAGCAAATATTAGTTGTTAGGAAGATTCTCAGACAGGTGAAGTGTGATCTCTAGTCCCAGAAAAAATGAAGTTTTGGAAGACTACTGACATTTACAGATGAGGTGCCACTGTTCCGAAAAGCCTTTGAGAGTGTTTTTATGATGTGAAGGACAAAGACATTACACATACTCCATTTTCAAGGTCATGGAACTCATTAGCATAAGCATGATTTTTTCATGGATTTAAAAAATTATAAAACAAAGCAAAACAAAAAACAAGTTAGATAGTATCTCAGTATCTTGGGTAGCAAGCAAGCACGTGAAGTTAATTTTGTGATGTAACAGACTACACTGAGCAGAAGTCCAAGTGTATTCAGCGAAGCATGGAATAAAGGAGGGATGCTGAAACCAGGAATGGTCAATTGGGTGCGTTTTTAATATTCCTGTTATGCATAGTTAAGGAATAGGAGGGGCACTTTGCAGTCAGAGGTGAATGGAGAAGTTTATCATATCTATCTATCTATCTATCTATCTATCTATCTATCTATTATCTATCTATCTATCTATCTATCATCTATCTATCTATGTATCTATCTATGTTCTATCTATCTATCTATGCATGCATCTATCTGTCTAAGTATCTGTCTGTCATCAATCTATCATCTATCTATTATCTAAAACCTACGCATAACCTATCTAGCTAGCTACCATCTATCATCTATCTATCCTAAATCTAGAATGCTATTCTATATGTTTATCATTTTCCTACATACCTAAACCTCTTCGTAGAAGTACAGTAAATATAGAAAAAAGTTGAGCATTTTCAATTTTACATCATTGCAATCTATGCAACAAATTGTTCATCTTCTCTGAAAGGACTTCCTGTCTCCCTCACATTTTATTTGGCTTTTACTTTTATGGAAAAAGCACTTAAAGATAATATTTATCTTCTTAGAAAAAGTAAGTTTACCATAGCTTCTTTACCATACCACAGTTTACCACAGTTTTACCATAGCACAACTTTATTGTGCATTCTGTCTCTGGAACTTACATAACTGGCATATCTCAAAGTTTGTACCTCCAGATCAATAGCTTCCCATCTGTATCACCTCATTTTCCAGAACCCAACATTTTACTTCATGATTCTCTGAGATGAGTGTTTTATGTTCTACAGATGAGGAAGAACACACAATGTTTATCTGTTTATGTTTGGCCTAACATCCATTCATGCTAAATAATTCATCCACTTTAATGTTGGAGACTCAGGAGAAGGAGAGATGATCTACATACCCACTATTCCTTCGCTTTCTGGCACTCAAACAAACTTGAAGCCTCGATTAATATTTTAGACAAGACAGCTAAACAGCTGTTATCTCTCCTTCTGTCCCCCCTTTCCATGAGTTTGTTCAGGAGACTAAGTCTGCTTGGAGCTGTATTGTTGATGTCCTAATCGTTAGCACCATATAGAAAACACAGATCTAATGAAGAAGATCTACAAAGTTTAAAACCATTCATGTTTGCTTTTATTTTCATAACTACTAAAAGCTCCGAAATACCTCTATTTTCTCCTCAGATAGATGGTATGGGATGAGAATAGGGATGAATTGAGGCCAGGTTGCCTCAGCAATACACCTGGCTCCTATAAAGCTAATGGAAGGATTTGTTGGACATTATAACCGGGATACAAAGTTGCTAGGTAGAAAATTACATAAAAATACAACAAAACCAAAAAAAAAAAAAAAACCCGACACAACTGACACAACTGAGACATGTGCTGAACTTGGGAATTTGGAGGAAAGGCAAGGAGTGGCTGCCAACTTCGTGCTGAGTGAGTGTAATTGTCTTTACACCCACAAAATATTAGTAAATTGAATTTGGGTTGGTAGGACATTCTCTCTGTAATATATAGGCTCAGCCAACTTCAAAGAATAATTGTATGTAGAGAAAATAATTAAAATGATTCTAGTACCCAATTGATTTTTTTGAGAACCAAAATATTAACTCGATAATAGTCATACTAGGAAAGTAAAATACCATCTTGTTAATATCTTTTATTTACAAAAAACCTGCAGTTAAACAGAAGCAAAGCAAGTCAGCACTGATCTTTTAGGTCATGACTTAAAGGCTGGGAGTGTGTCTTAGTGGCAGAACCTTTGCTTAGCCAGCTCATGGTTCTGGCTCCCAACTGCAACAACAAAGACAAAATGATGACTTCATGCCTTCTAAGTGCATATATTTCAGAAATACTATCTTGGGTTAATGTTAGAAAGCTTGTTGGCATAATTTACAGTGCAACATTACATGTCAGGACTACACATTTGCTTTTATTTGCTTATTTAGGAGAGAGAGAGAGAGAGAGAGAGAGAGAGAGAGAGAGAGAGCTAGCACAAGGAACTCCACTGATGAACTGTATCTCCAACCCTATTCAGTTATTTTTATTCAACTATTATTTTCTATTTGTTGCAAAGGTGTTGAAGTCAGATCCTTTCTCATGTTATGCATATATTCTACTACTGATCTAGACTAGTCCCATTATTTATTGCCCCAAAATATTTAATTTCTTCCCTCCATATAAATGCAATTTTATTTAGAAATATACCTTTTCAGAAATGCCTTCTCATATGTATGTAATTTTTATTGAAATTTAACTACAGAGCTTTGGAAGATAGTAGTGTGACATTTTAGTATATGTACAATGTGTAATGATCAGATCAAAATAATTGGCATATCTATCATTGCACATTTATTTGTGTTGGGAACATTCATCATTTTGTCTATCAACCATATTGAAATGTCTAATTGCTGCCAGTCATAGTTATACAGTACAGAACATTGCTATTTATTTTTCCTATACACCTCTATTCCTGTTCTCAATAAGCAGTTTCTCATGTCTATCTACTGCCATCTACCCCTGTCATGCTTTCCAGGCTCTAACAACTGTCATTTTGTCTTCTCCTTGCAAGAAATGAGCTTTCAAATTTGTGCAAACAAGTGAGAGTATCTAGACTTATAAATTGATATTAAAATACGCACATATAACTTCCCACAATAACAAAGTTTATATTTCCCAGATTTCTTTTCAAATGTATGCTACCAAGGGACTAAATTCTGGTCAAATGATGTGTTAGAGGGATGCGTTTAAGTACTTGTAGGTTCTCTTACACTTTATTTCACTGTTTCCTTGTGAAAGCATTTCCAGCATGTCTCTTATCTTTAAGAATGCCACAAGGCTAGGGACTCAGCCAGGAATAAAGTACCTGGGAGGACCTACTCTATCACAAGGGCTTCATGTTGTGATTATCCAAGGGCACTAAGGAGTAGGCATAGCTGTTATAAACGAAACAACAGGACAGTGTTGTTGGCATTTTGACCTTGTGTCCTCACATTAGTGAGCACTTCTACAGTCGAAGTAGTTTCAGCCTCAGGGCTGCCATGTTATAGCAACTACAGTTACCAGAAGTAGAGAGGAAATACTCTTCCTCAATTTATGTTTCTAGTATTCCCTTAAAAAATGTAAGTATTAAGGCACAACATCTATTTCAAGTACCCCTGCATTTAGAACCAGTAGAAGAGTCGAAGGAAGAGTTTGGTTCCCTTTTAATTATTTTAGCATTAAGGCTTTCCCTGCCTTATTAACTGCATGGGTTCAAATTTATAGAAAAAAAGCTACCAATGTTAATTGGAATAAATGGTAATTGATATAAATCAAAATCTAGGGAAACTTTAAAACAAAAATATAGATTCTATTTGTGTTCATCATTTTAAGATTTGGCCCAAAACAATATGACATATCAGAGAGTCTGCACCTGTAAATACAGCATTTTGAAATTATTTCAAAGATAGTTTTCTATTCATAGTCCAAGATCAATAAAATGCAACGGTCAGAAAATGATTCTGTGATGTGCTGAAATAAAATTAAGTGCAATAGAGATTGCATGTGTTTTTTTCATGACATCTACAGATTTCATGTTTATCACCTATTAGTTTAATGAAACCCACTGATTTGTAGGCACAGCCCATAATTTCCTTCGTCCTCTATTTTATGATGTCACCATATGTACACTTACAGAAATCTGCACTGTTCACCGAACTTTGTCTATTGAGTGTTTATCTGAGGGATTTATGAGTTTGGAATAGTACTGTATTTGTATGTAGTGCATATTATTTTAACACACTTTCAAAGATTTTTCCATATTTGATACTTTCAAAATTTTGTAACTTAAAAATCCTAGGCAAATGCTTTTGCATTGCTTAGAAAGTCCTTATCCATGGGCCCTGGAATATTCTAAGTGTCTTCATAGCAGCCTTAGGGATTATTCCAATTGGAAAACAATACTTCAGATGTTATTTCCCTTACCTAAGCTAATTGCAAACAAATGTTCTTTTTGTCAGAAAGGAAAGAAAAAAAAGCATTTGGCACATTGGAAAAATTTTCTCTACTGGGTCTTAGTTGCTGGAAATTTAGATAGATCTACTTCCCCTTTTTGGTTCTCCTCATTGAGGATTTCCGGCTCATAATTATTTTACTCCTAATTGAGTTTCTACTGTTGAAATTATCTTAAGCATATCTAATAACAAGAGTTTAGTTTGGATGTCAGGATTATAATGCTTTTCATTATGGAAATCCCCATAGTTCTGGGTTACGCAGCTCCCAGTCTGACATGACAGGCTTCTCCAACAACAATGACATGAAAAAGTCAGAGCGAAGAAAATGCAAAGGTCCAATAGGATTTCCCATCCAGAAAACCACCGAACAAACTGATTTGGCTCTCAAGCTGAGCAAGGAAAAAACGGGGGGGCGGGATACTTCTCCAAAGAAAGCCAACCGATTCTAAGAACAAACTGTTTTATTCTTCATTTTGTACTTGCTTTAGTAAGTGCTATTCCGAGCTTGTTTTCTGTTTGAAAAGCCTTGAGGGTTGGAGAACTATTCAACCGCTGCGTTAATTGGTAATGTTAAATCACTTGCCCACTGCATTGGCTGTAACACCCACATTCTCAGCACAGGCACAGGCCACCTGTACTCAGCATGCTCTCACACATGGCTGTTAATGCTGAAAACTAATGCAAGCCAAACAAAGCCCGAGGAATAAATGGGTCGCCATAAGAAAACAATTAAAAAGTCACCTGTTGTGAAAAGACATATTTAATCAAACCTGCGCAAATAGACCACCCAAGATTAAACACAAGTTTTTCTGGGTCTAGCTTTCACAATACAGGTGTGATTTTGTGAATGCGGGGTTGTCATGAGAATGTCTGCTCTTGATCTGCTTGAATGCTCTGAATAAAAGTTTCAATAAAATTGTGCAGCTTTTCATAAATATTTAGGATATTTTTCTGAAAAACATATATTAGTTATGTTTTACACATTTGACCATTAGTAAGAAGTTTACTGACTGACTTATCAGACGGCAAATGAGCTGACTAAACATTTGTCAAGATCTAGGCGTCTAAATGATACTAAAATTTAAAGATAAATATATTTAAAATGTTCTGATAAAATTGTCTTATTAACCATGCTGGGATGATTTTAATATATCTGAAAATAGTCTTTCTGTTTTCTCATTCTGTTGTGTCATAATTAGTTTGTAATGGCCATAATCCTTGCTCTTGTTTCCTTTTTGTTTAATTAAAAAATTACCATATACATTATTGCATTTCACTATAGTAAATTCAAACAAAACTTCATTTTATTGGGTCTCCTCCTCTATCTTCTCCCCCCACGGAACTTACTCCCTCTTGTACCTCCCACCTCTCCTTAGCCCTTTTTCTACTTTTCAAAAGTGGAAAGATGAATTCTTCATCTATTTTAGACAGAACCATGCATTTCTAAAATTTCAAACTTACAGTTTTTGTCCACAAGAAAAATCTTAGCATAGTCCTTTAGTTTTATAGAATAGATATTTGCAGGCATTTCAGAACAATTAAAATCATTTAACCATGTTTAAAATCCCCATTAAGAAATTTAGAATGTTTTGATTATTCACCATGATATAACGGTGTTGGTAAACCAATTATTTCCTTTTTCCTGCTGCTCTGCCTCTACCCTGATTCTCTTTCCTGTGCTTCCTCCTTCATTCCAGACATAGGGAACTTCTTTCTGGCAAGTATCAGAGAGTAAGTGAATTTCTACACTATATGCCCTCTACCTGACATATTCTTCTGTATTGCTCTAAAAAATGACTTTCACTCCCTCAGTGAGACATTTGTCACTTTTGAATATTCTCTTTGACACCGTTCCAAATGGCAGCACAACATCTTGAAGGCTCTTGCTTTAGTTTCACAGCAGTTGAACTACGGTCTCTATGAGTTCAGAAAATTTCTGTCTGCTTTGTAAATTTAGTTTTACCTATAAATTTAACAAATTTTATTTTTTCTCACAACAACTGTAATGAGAAGTCTGCCATCTATCATTGTAATTGGTTTATATTAAAGGGCTGTTACGTTAAAAGTTGGAAGACTATGGCTGGGCAGTGGTGGCACACACCTTTAATCCCAGGACTCTGAAGACCGAGGCAGGCCGATCTCTGTGAGTTCGAGACCAGCCTGGTCTACAAGAACTAGTTCCAGGACAGCCTCCAAAGCCACAGAGAAACCCTGTCTAAAAAAAAAATTGCTACCCAAGAAAAATATTATTCATTCATTCACCTTTTAATATATAAAAATTTTATTAAATTGTCTTGTTTGGTTATTTGTATATTTTTTTAGATATTTATGTATTCATTTACTTTATCACAGATTAACATGGTTCCATTTCATGAGTAGCTACCACTATAACAGATGGATTAAAATTTAATTTATGTTCAATAATTAAATAGGCACTTACTCATCTCTACAAGGGGTAAACTAGCCAGGGCATTGCTGGAAAGCTCACCCTGATAGTCAAGACAGGTGAGAGTTGTCAGGCTGACCAACAGTGTAACTACCAAGGTCCAGAACAAGGGTTGAGTTGGCCCACCCACCTCAACATCCACACCATTTATGAACTATGAGCACTGAGGGGGCCTGTCCTGCAGACAGAAATCAATTGGACCTCCAGGACACAGGGCAACAGCAGGATATTCAAGAAGAGTCCCTGTGAGGTCCTGGCATCAATAGTATAGCAGAAACCAGAGGCCTTGAACCAGACTAGCAACTCTTTGAAATAAACACTTGCACATAAAGACATTTGGATAAAAGGGTTTGCTGCATGATTCACTATTCCACACTGCAGCTCCCATGATGACATTTTCCTTTTTTCCCTTCTTTTTCTCTTACATTTTGGGGGTGGGGAAAGCTGCAAGGATGGATACTAAGAGACTGGGATTGAATGGATAGAGATGTATGATGTAAAAGATGCAAAGAATAAATAAAAGGGAAATGTAATAAAAGTAACTGTATGGGTCCACAAGAGCTTAATCATGTGATTTTCTTTGTTATGCATGTGCTTCGTAGATTAGAGGTTGAAGACTTTCATAAACATTCATTGAATGAATGAACATTTTTACACATGGTTCATGGTTATCTTCTGCAACTGATGGGATAATGTCTGCACTAAGACTCAGTTATGTAAAAGAAAATTGAGTTATGAATAATTATTTCCTACTTTCTGATTCTGAACTGACTTCCTTTTAATTCTGTTTATCATAGTTCACTTCATTCTTTTTATTCCTTCTTTTCTTAACAAAGCATTTTTCCAATGTAAATTTCATCTTAATCATGATTGGCTTAAAAATATTCTATCAAGAATACATATATCTTAGACTATGTTTAGTTTTTGTCAAAACAGAGAAGATATTGCTTAGTTTATACTTGTGATACATATTTTATCTAAGTCAGGAAGTCAGTTTTATTTCACTTCCATTTCTATGGTCCAGCCTTATTTATTATTCAATGGTTAGAAAATGGTGGAGGAAAATGGACTTTCACAAAATAGAAGATGACTCATTTGAAAAACATAAATGGAAGGGAAGCTCCTTAAGCAATAAGGTAAATGAGCCAAAATACCTCCAGGAAGTTCCTGAAACTGACTGGAATCCCTAGGCCCCACCCTACCAGAGTAAACAAGCCAAGCTGCTAAGAAGATTCTGAGAGCAGACCAGCTCTTGAAGAAGCAGAAACCAGCTGAGCTGCCTGGAAGGATTATAGACCAGCTGAGTCACTTGCAAGGGACACTCTCCAAACTTTTGAGCTGCCTGCAGGCTGTGCAGTATGCTCCTGGTTCCCAGCTTTTGTGAGTTGTCTCCCATGCTCTGGTGGGCCTTGATAATACAGCTGTCTGTGAGCTATTTCTGTGTAAATCCAGTAAAACTCCTTGGTTATCCAAGTTGGACTTTGATGGTGACACACTTCAGTATATCATAGATTTAATGGTGACATACATGAATGGATATACATGTATTTAGTATCCCCGCTGGAAAAAATTTTGTCACATAACAACATGAATTTGGGGGAAGGAAAAGGAAACTGGAAAGTGATGAAATTTTAAGTTTTAAAAAGTGAAATAAGAAAGCTCATGCTGTATGTGAAGGGACGAACCCCCTGTTTTAGCAGCCGTGACAGGGTAACATGTGCTCAACTGACTTTGCCCCTCCTGTCCTACTCACTAGGTGGTCAGATAACCTTGTGGCAAGGAACTAATCAGAAATTAGATGGTGGAACTGTGCTTTATGGCTCTGGGTGTGCTTTATGGACAAGTGCACAGCAATGACACACAGAACATAGCAACCACCCTGGGAGGGCCTATGGGCCATAACAACCAGTTGACCAATCAACACAGGGCAAACCCTCCAAGCCTGGAGGCACACCAATCCTGAGCCTGTGCGTACCCCTAGACACTCCCCTTACACTGCCCTATAAGATCCCTACCTTGTGGTGATGGGGGAAATACTTCTGTGTATGTTTATCTTTTTGATTGTTGAATAAAATACTGTTTGGCCAATGAGACAGCAAGTTAGACGGGACTAGGAGTCAAAGAGGATTCTGGGAAGTGTAGTAGAAAAGTGGTGATCCAGGCAGGAAGTGACATAGCAAGGAGACTCATATTTAAAGGAGAAACAGGAAGCGTCCCTCTTTTCCCCTCCGTTCCTGCTCCAGCGGCACAATGTGATCCACTGGCAAGGAGGGACGCCAAGAAGTCGTCCTATAAGATAAGTATTATAAAATATATAGATTTATGATAATTAAGCCTGAGCTAGCAGATGAGGAATCCTAGTCATTGGCCAAGCAGCTTTGAACCTAATACAAGTTTCTGTGTATTCATTTGGGCCTAACTTGGGCAGGCGGCTGGCGTAAAGCACACATGTGGCCGTGGAAAGATTTATCTTAACACTGTGGTTTCTCCAGGTCTTTCCTCCAGCTGTCCACTTTGGTGGATGGATGAATGGCCTGAAATAATGGGGTTAACTGGTTAAACACCTACAATAAAAGACTCTTTGCTTTTGCATCGAAAATAGTTTTTTTGTGTGATTTGGGGGTTTCAGAATTTGGGCACAACAGTATGTAGAGGTCCTCAAGTGTAAGGAGAGAAAGGCCAGGGAGAGTGCTCAAAGAAGGACAAGAAGAATCCCAGGTTGGTAGTGAGGTTTGAAAGAAGGGAGGGATGTGAGCTTCTCAAACAGAGATTAGCATGGCACAGTGCAAAGGAAAACATTCCAAACACAGAAGAAACCAAACAAAATGGCAGAAGGAAATGCAAGTCAGGATGCACCTTAACTCAGCTGATCCTAGATAACCATGTATAATCTTTTAAATGGATATTAAAATGTGCCAGACACTGATAAGCCCAAAATGCAGAACCTGAATCATCACCAGGAGACCAACTCTGATAGAAAATCAGAGTTTTTATTTGCAAATCAACTCAGGTTCCTCCATCTGTCCTAAGTGGCAGTAGCAGCAGCAACAGCTGCAGAGAAGGAGAGGGACCCAGGGCAGTGAGGGAAGGGGGTTTATATAGTAGCCAGACAGGAGGGAGGGACTTGGGGAACTCCAAACTCCAAACCTGCCTACCTACAGTCTTGTGATTGGCTCCAGCCCTCCAAAATTACATAGATACAGCCTTGGGATTGGGTTAAGCCTGGACTGAGCTGACTGGCTACTCTGGGTCTAGGGTAATTCCCAGCCTGAGGCGATTCCAAACCCAGGGGAAAGTCCAAGCCTGCTGGCCTGGGATTGGTCAGTTTTTATAGCTCAGGGATTGGCTAGTTTTGGAGGAACAGACATGGCTCTAATTCCAGGGCCAAGCCATCTTTCTTTCTTTCTTTCTTTCTTTCTTTCTTTCTTTCTTTCTTTCTTTCTTTCTTTCTTTCTTTCTTTCCTTCTTTCTTTTTTTTTTCTCCAATTCTAAGGAGGCCTGGGCAAATTTCTTTTACATGGCCTAAGTCTAGGGGCCAAGTGTGTTCTTTTGGCACTAGTTTCAGAGTTCGGGTGTTTTCCCTTGGCTCTATACTTAGTGTCTCTTTCACTGGCTCAGGTCCCAAATCCAGGGTGTGCTTCTCTCTCTGGGTTGGGGCTTGGAGCCTAGCTGTTCACGGACTGTGTAGGGGCTGCAGATCAGGGATTTTCTGGGGCTTGGGTCTCTCTCAAAACTACACACACAAATATATATATATATATTCTTCACATAATAGTCTCACATTCTTATGAACATCAGAAACAGAATTATTTCCGTTTTTAATCTCTTGCTTCCAGTGAAGCAAGAAGGTTGATCACTGCTGTCATCTAGACTAGTGCAGTTGAATCTTTGCTTCTTCCTCCGAATGCCTCCAGGATTCCATCCATTCTCTTACCAGGGAATGCATCCCTATTTAATATTGGAGTGACTGTTCCTTGCCGTAATGTATTCCGGAAGTAGCCTTGTTGTAGATGTTCTTATGAATGTTTGGGCTGTTTTAAAAAATTAATTCTTGAGAATTGTGTAAATGTTTAGATCACATTCACTGTCCCTCTCCTAACTCTCCCCAGATCGACCCTGTTCCCTTCATACATAGCTTTACATCTTTGTTTTGTTTTTTGTTTCGCATTTCTCACTGAATGTCTTCTCCAATTTTTGCATTTTATTTCTGTGCGGGGATTGAACCCCGTGCCTTCAGCACCTGTGCCGGCACACACCAACTCTGAGCCACTCCGGCTCCCCCGCATTAAATTTCAACTTGAATTTAGGTCAGATGTTTTATTGTGACTGTATTTTGTGTTTTTAAAAATGAAACACTGCATCTTTTCTTTGTGCAGTGTGTGGTCTTAAGTGTTTCTCAGCTTCTGCCACTTCTAAAAATGTAGTTCCTCATTCTGAAGAGCTTGATTTAGGGCATGATGGAAACAACTCTTGATTAAGTGTTTCCCTTGTTTAGTTACTAAAAAAGTGTGCAGTGACATATATATATATATATATATATATATATATATATATATATGCATTTTAGATCTGTTTTCCATTAATTTTGCATAAATAATATTTATGAATTCTTTTAATAGTAATTTCTATTTCGTTTCTCCCCTGTGGGCCCCTTTGGTATGGAATAATATGGGAATTCATCACCAAACTGTTCCAGCCTGTAGTTACCAGATAGGGCTTGAAATGATAAAATCTTTAATTGTGTAATGGGAGAATCTCAGGTCTAAGAGACTGTCCCAGCCTTGTGGTCATTAAATGACTGAATGTTTACTAAGCTGTTACTAAAAAGCAAGTTCTCTGAAATTTAGGTGTTATAGGTAGTTAGTTCTTAATTGGCTTACATGTAATATTACTTTATCCTCTCAATTAGTCATTTTATCCCTTTAATTTACATGCTGAATTTTTGCTGCTTTGTATAACATTAAGAATTTAGCTAAATAATTTGCTGATAGTTTGAGTGAGAGACAGAATGGAAGGGTAACTAGAAGTACAAACAGCAGTAATAACAAAATGCTTCCAAGACAGAACTTCTGCAAGATGATCGGAAGCAGGAATTGGACAGGATATGAGGGTTACTGGTGATGCTTTCCAGAAATAATATTCTCAAAGGAAGCTGAAAATGCATTCTTCCAACAGTTTCTGTTCTAAATCATAGTTGGTGTGATGTGAAAACATAAACATGCAGCCCCAAGACTGTGAAGTTTTGATCTTTGTTTCCTTCATAGTTTTGTATTAATTTATTACTAACAAAAGGCTACAGAATACAATGCAAACCATTAAGCATTGTTGCTTTTGAAGACAGTTCACTAACAGAAAACAATATTAGTGGAAACTGCAATGCATAGTCACAGTGAAAAACAAATCTGCAAAATAGATTCCAGTAACATTACAATAAAACTTTTGACAAAGTGGGAACCAGGAAGGGAAATGAGTTTTAACAGAAAGAAAAGAAGTTTACAGCCTCCTGTGGCTCAAGGGAGAAACGGCTCACCCACATCGCTCCCTTTAAGAGTCTTTCTGAGTTTAACTAGCTATGTGGAGATTCCCATATGGCTTTTAAAGAATTATATTATCAAATAGAAAAATAATAAGTATATTAAAAACAGTATATAATCATGCTATTGGAAGGGAAGGACAAAGCCATGAGCACACTTTACTTAAGAATTTCGAAGAGCAGGCTCTCAATAAATGCCATGCATAGTATGAGCTTTGAGAGACTACTTTCTAAATCCAATCGGTAGCTCAATAAATAATGCAGCCTTGATAGCCCCCAAAATAGAAAGCAAATGGTCCATTAAGAGAATGCATTAAGAAATCTTATTGACTCGTTCTCGGACTCTTCCAGTTCTCCATTGTTAGCAAAATGAACACACCAATAGCTGCCCCACCCAGAAAAGAGTCTTAAAAACAGCATCAGGCCACAAGCTCTTATCTTTTGTCAGCTATTCACCAATGTTTCTTATTAGAAATTTTATGATTTTTTATGTTATAATTTTCGTTTTAAAGTTGCATTTTAAAATGATACCATTTATTTTTAGAAAGTGATAGGCACCAACATTTATAATTATATTGAGTTAATGAATAACAGCAAAGCTCTTGCCTGGCCACTGTGCATGTTGGTTCTGCCCCGTGAAAGAGGCAGAGAGTAGCAGATTTCTTTCTCTGTAACACTAGCCATAGAATGAAATCGTTCAATGTCATTCTCTGCAAAAAATGAAATCTGAGGTTCCCTGATGCACACTGTGCAAAGATGCTTCCTCTGCTCCTTGAGTGGAGTAAGTCGTAATGATGACTTGGAAATACAGTCAGAGCACTATATTTTTGTTTTTTTTTTTTTCAGCAGAATCATTTAAAGATTTTATGAATGACAACATTTCCAGTTTCAGGCCATGTGTCATTCCGGGTCTTTGAATCCAAGTCATGGGCAAACCTCCAGCATAAGGGCTAACATTGCCCTCCTGTACGTGTAATTGCCAGTGAGCCTTGAACACAAAGCTGCTTGGGTCCCCCCAGGCAGCAGTGTTGGGGCATCTCCAAGCTGCAGCCTGAGCAGCATCTCCAAGTCCGTCCTCAGCTCTTACTGATTACAGTGTGAGCACGCTGCCACGCGCTTTGTGTGCCCAGATGTCTTTGGCCACATCCCCTTCCTGTATCATGTCTCCCAGTTCCTCTCTAGCTTTCATTTCTGTTCTCCTTTTTCATACTGTTTTCTTTACAGTCACAGACTCCACAACTCCTGGGCCTTATTTTGGGTGGGCTTGCTCATTATTACAGCTTTCAAAGGAAACCTCTCGTTGCTTCAACTTTTGTTTCCTGCCTCGTTTCCTGTGATCAGATAAATTATAGCTCATTGTCTACAGAAAGCAGGCGTACGTTACACACATTTTATGTGAGGTGGATGCAGCTGTTATGCGAATAATTTATCCAGATATCTCTGCTTAGTGATTTATATAACCTGGAGGGAATTCAATGTGTGTCTCTTGGAACTTTCTGGAAACACATTTTAGTATCTAAAGAGGAATAATGTGAGAGCAATGTTGACAGCTCCTTGTTCTTCAGAGAAGGGGTGAGGGGAGAAGGCAATACTGTGAAAAAGATGAAGAGTGTGTATCTGAAAACCTATTTAGTAAAGGGGGAGTGGGGAAGAGAAGTAAAGGGGACTCAAAGGGAATAAGGGGAAAAGGGATGGGACAAGATTAAAGGGGATGTGACGGGAGTAGACGAATTGAGGACAGGAGAGGATACAAGAGGCGAGGAGAAAGGTGAAGCTTCTCTAGTGGTGGTAGCAGTGTTTGGATACTTCAGTGACAACTTTGAAATTCTCATTATCTTTGGACCAAAGGTTCCAAAGATGCATCTCTTTTCCTCTCCTTTCTCATCTTCCTACTGAAAGCTGCTCACCACATAATGGTTTTCTTTTGTCTGTATTCCACCAGGAACACAACTATTAGCCTACCCTCTTCAGGCAGAGGAGAGTATATCTATTTTTGTACTTAAGAGAGAGGGACAAAAGCAAAAGAAGCTCCATACAATTTATTATAAAACTCGATATTTATCTAATTCAAATAATATATTGTGTTGGACTATAGTTACTTGTGGTAGGTCTTAAAGTTTAAAAGAAATGGAAACCGAAAGAATTTGCTTTCGCTTAGTTAACTCCATCTTCATTCTGTCCACTGGCCTCTAATACCGCAGTTAGGCATCAGAACTAGAGGGCAGACATAGGAGTCACCTTATTTCTCTCCAAGCTCACATCAAAGACTGTGAACTTAGCTTGTAGATGGCCAATCTCTAAAGAACATGGAATTAATTGTACAGTCCTGACTGAGGCATATTGGCAACACCATGTTACACAGGCTCTAAATTCAGATGGTAGACACTCAAAGGAAGGTGAATAATTCAGAGAATCAAAGAGTATTCTACCTGATAGCAATAAAAAATCATTATTGAGCAACACATTTTCAGGCTTCCTCCCTTTTTTGGGGGAGCTGTTGCCCTATTTCTCAATAAAACCTTGGAAGTTTGCTCTTCAAAAAATTCATTCCTATTTTAAATAGATTTACATTCATTTCTAAGATGTTTTATAAGTTTATAATAATATTTCAGATATAGTTTTTAATGTTCTCATCTAATTTTCCTATAAAAGTCATGTATTTCCCTTTTATCTGACCATGTGCTGATTGACAAAGTGGGTATGTGATGGGAAGTGAGTTGTCAGGTGACTTGATCATCATGCAAACACCATTTGGGCTTCTCTCGTGAACCTAGATGACACACAGGTCAGTCCTCTAAAATGACTCTAATGCAATCAAAGAACATAATAGACATGTGCTTCATGAGATTAGTTCATACTTAGCACAGAGAGTTTCTATATTACTGTTTCCCCATAGAATCATAATATGTAAGAGTCTGTTACTAAAGATGAAAGAATACTATTAACTTGTGATATAGCCATTCACTATCATCAAGTATTGTTTGCTTTACATGATTTTACATAGTTAATATTTTAGTGACAGGTGCAGTAGACTTATTTAAAACAGAATACCACAGCTACATAATTTATCATACCATGATGCCACAATGGCTGCAACCTTGCTGAACAATAGAAATGACAAACTCGCCACATCACTGCTGTAGATGCTTACATCATCAATAAGACCTTATTATGTGACACATATTTTTAAGTGGAAATTATATTGTTTTGTTTGTCATTCATTAAGGCTTAATTATTTTCATTGTATTTATTTCTGAGATTACAATTAAATCATTCCACCCTACCCTCACTCCAAAACCTCACATATACCTCTCCTTGTTCTCTTTTAAATGAATGGTCTCTTTTGGGATTAATTATTGTTAAAACACACACACACACACACACACACACACACACACACACACACACACACACTTGTAAGTACATTAATTCAACCTGCTCAGTTTATATAATCTTACTTGTTTTCTTTCTTTCTTTCCTTCCTTCCTTCCTTCCTTCCTTCCTTCCTTCCTTCCTTCCTTCCTTCCTTCTTTCTTTCTTTCTTTCCTTCTTTCTTTCTTTGAGGCAGAATTTCCCTGGCTGTCCTGAAACTCACTCTGTAGACCAGGCTGTCCTTGAACTCATGAAGATCCACTTGCCTCTGCCTCCAGAGTGCTGGGATTTAAGGTGTGTGCCACCTTGTCTGTCCTGTATGTTTTCGTTGCTGACCACTTGATATTGGATAACCAATAGGTATACTCTTACAGCTAATCATATGTTGATTTAGTTATTTCTTTTAGAATTTGAATATATGTCTACAAATACACGATATGTTTAAGTTGTCATACTCTGAATGTCATCTTATACTTTTACTATTGAAATCCTATTATTAAAGATACTTATTCAGCTTTCTTTTTACCTCATTTCTCCTTCTGATCTTTAAGTCAAAGCAGGTTCCATTTTTACCATCTAACAATCTCAGCTCATTGATAGTCATTTCTTAAATTTAAAAATATGATTGCATTATTTAATACCATATTTTGCAATGTGTCACTTTTTTTCTGAATTATATCTCTGGCTTGTTTCTTTTCCCTTTATTAGACAGTTGCCCCTTATTTATATGCTCAACATGTTATAATATTTATGAGCAAATGCTTTACTCTCACAGACTTCTAAAACTCAGTTTTCTGTTATGTAGTTTATTTAGTTCTTCTGTGGTAAGAGAAAAATTTTTTGCATTATCCTAGAGCTGCTCTTATGTGAACTGGTTTCTGTCTCAGCCACCATGCAAGCTGTTACTGACTCGATGCGTTACTATACATCATTTTCTTCCTCTGTATTGATTCTCCTGTTTCCTGAAAGCTGTGACTACTTTATTGGTACAGCACTCTTGAGAGTCTATCTTCTTTTGGCTTTCTTTCTTTAAAGGAAAGCAGGTGCTGTTGAGATGGTAGCTTGTTAAGCTGCCTTTTCAGAATCTAATCTATACTCACTGTTGATTAATTGCCTGATGAGAATAAAGATAGCTTTCCCTCAGAATGTTGTCTGTGCTTCACTTTGCCTCACCTTTGTTAAAGACACAGAAATCTCACATTATAGCTAGTTTCCTCTTCACATATGAAGAGTTTCTCTCCCCTTTGGGGACCTTTGGGATCGGTTGTTTCTACTTAGGAGTTGATGGTTTGTCTCGACTCCTTCATTCCTGTGAGCATTTAATGAACATTTTTGGTTTGAATTGATGCCCATGTATTTGGAAAATTTCCTTGAATACTTTGATAATTTTCTTAATTTTCAGTTTTCTATCTCTGGTTTTCCACTCAGGTAGACTTTTGAATGTCCCATATTGCATTTCTAATTTTCCTACATCTATATTTTTCTATATTACCTAATTTGGAATATGACTACTACACATTCTTTTCTTTTTTCTTTAGTCCAAACTATGAAAATATGCATATATATGTACATACGTATGTAGGGAGACACCCTAGCCCCACCCCAGGCAACCCGGACATGTGCCAGGTGTACCGGGGACTCGCCCATGAGGGCGGTGTGAAGGGAAGTCGGGGTGACGTAAGGTTACCTCTCTTCTCTCTTCTGCTCCCCAGGCTACCTGTGCTGGTTCCAGCTCCCTCCCTCTCGCTTGATTGGTGTATCTCAATAAAGAAAACCTTGGCACTATCTGAGGCTGCGGGCTGGTCACTAATCACGTGGCGCCCAACGTGGGGCACGAACCCATGACCCTGGGATTAAGAGTCCCATGCTCTACCGACTGCGCCAATTCTCCAAGAAATATTTTGTTCTCAGATTTGCTTCCATTTCTCCCAATTTGTATCTCTTAACCATGTTGCCATTGGTGTCTGTTGCTCAGGTATAGGTATGCTTTTTTGCCCCTTGTGTGTCCATTCACTAAAAGAATGAAATGAAAAAAAAAAAATGCTGACTGAATCATAGGCATTTGCGTTGGAGTGGGGCAAGGTATTCCAATGTGTGGTCCTCATATCTGAACAGTACAATGAGCACACTGTAGATATTCTACTGTAGAGTTCACACATACTGGTGTCCATTACAGTTTTGTTTGGAATGCCCCTCAAAACCCTTTTTGTTTTGGTGGTGGTCCATGAGGAGAGAAGTGAAACTTCAGGAAGTACAACCTATCTAGAAAAAAGTCACTGAGGTACATTGAGCCCTCAGGGTTCCTCAGCTTTCTCTGAATCCAGCTGCCATTATGTGAGTAGCCTCTGCCACTGAGTCTACGACCGTGTAGTGATGGGTTTCTGCAAGCTGAAAGCATAGGAGCTGGACAATCACAATGAAACCTCTGAAGCTGTGAGCCAAATACAGACTTCTTCCTTTTGTTTTTTCCAGATATATTGGCACAGTGGCCAAAGCCCCACTAACACCATATGTGTAAGTCATTTTCCTTGGATCAGACTTCCTGAAAGAGATTTGGATGGAGGGAAGGTATGAGCTGGTATGTAGCACTTATATTCCTACAGTGAAAAACAGAGCTGGATACTTACCATAATACAGAGGTTTTCCCACACCTTATCGCATCTATCACTTTTACCTTGTTTCCTGTAAAACAAGTGTTTGTCTATATATAGGTTAAGAGAATATGTGGAGGAGAAACCAATCTTTGCGATTTTATGTTTAAACTAGTTTGTATTAATGCTTTGTATATCAAACAAATAAAAAATGGAGGTTTTTGATTCAAATAAAATCTATGCAACTAAAGAACATTAGAAAAGAGCAGTGTGAAAAATCTGTTCCACCCAGTAAATAATGAATAATTTACATCAATTTTAATTATAGAGAAACAATTTCAAAGAATTATATAATGAACAAGAGAGATGAGTACAGTTTATCACAATTCTGTGCTCTACTCAGTCTGGGAAAGACATTGCAGATGGTGAGAGGTGAACTTCTTTTTGTCTGGGACAGGTATTAAAAATAAAGGGTGAGGCTAGGATGAACCATGTGATTGTTTTATTGCTAAACTTAACAATATGAGATTGTTGGATTTATAATTTTATTATAATTTAAAATTTTATAGTACATATTCTGTATATAATTTTATTCACAGGCTGCTAGAGATAGACTCAAATGTTTGTGGTTCTTCTTAAATGGCTTGCAAGTAGCAAGATAAATATATAATGTGGACTAGTCATTTATGAGTAGCATTTACAAAAGAGGAATATACTCATAGGTCTGTGGTAGTGAAAGAACAAACTGGGCCAACAACTCCTTTAGCATGCTCTCAGAAAATAAGAAACTGTGCAACAGCAAGGATACAATATCTAGGCACTTAGGGCACAGGTCTCCAAAGCTACTGGTCGTCCAATATGGGACATCTTTAGCTTTTGAATAGTACTGGTAGTAAACTTACAGCCTACAAACTGAAGTCAGCAATTGTGAGTAAAAATAATTAATAAAGTATCATTAATATATGCCAAATTTAGTTAGAAAATTAAGAGTAGTGTTAAAGTATCTGTTTATATGATACTTTATTAACTGAAAGTACAAATAATAATGTAACAGGAGACATTTGATGACTTCACTTTAACAAAAGTCATCAAGTTTAATATCATCACTTGGGACATGCCACTATGTACCGAACTTGACACACTGTGAAGGAAAACAAAAAAATATCTGTTATGCACCGAAATATGACTCAGATCATAGCACAAGAATAAAAAGTGTAAATGAAATCTAACTATTGACCTGGATTGGTTATCTGTTCAGCAAAACAAACCAGTGGGACAATCAATAATTTATATTACATTACAAAATATTTTACATTAATTTATGCCAATAAATATTATTTATAGTAATAAGTGTCATTATAATATTTTAACTCTGAAGTTTGATAATGTGTTATGATTATGCAGTATAACATTTGAAGAAACAGTGTAAAGATTATGTTTATAACTCTAACAAAAATTATTTCTAAATAGATATTTTAAAGGCAAATGGAACAAAATTATTGATTTTAATTCCTTCTCCTGATTACTTATTAACTATGGTTTCAATTTTTTAAATTGTATATAATATTTGTAAATTTGTATAATCATAAGGGACTATTACAGTATGTGTAAAAGTGATTACTATGTTTGGACTTAAAAGAATGTATACTATGTTATAATAGTTGCATTATTGACTTTTAAATTTAGAATTTGATATTACATCTGTAGCTGATGATTTGAAATTGCTACTTAAGCCTGTTTTTTTCTATTTTTTTTGTAGTTGAATCAAAAAATATTAAGGATAGCTTAGGAAGTTCTAAAAACACTATTAGACACTTATGATTTCATCTAAAATCATTATCATGCTAGATCGTCTTTGCAATAAAGCTACTCTGATGAACAAAATAAGTCTCAATATCCTAAACCTTCCATATAGAAATATTGTGATTTTCGTGATTGGCAAAGATAAGCACACATAAGACTTCAGTATTCTTCCATGGTCCAGTCACTTTTATCCTCAAATAGGCACTTGGTACATGGAAGGTGATAATAGAATCAAGCCAAAACTTTTAAACTTGTGTTTCCTCCAATGATACAATAAAGTGTGTATTTTATTTCACAGTTGTTTGGAATATGAATAATTACAATCAGTAATGTTGCCTGAAAAATGTTTATTTGCTTAGATGGCCAGAATTTAGATACACGAGATGCCTGATTAATTGCAGATTTCAAATATTTTTATTCCTGTTTTCTTCCTGATACTTAGCAGGAACAGTATGGATGAATACAAACGTCTTTAGAACACTTTGTATATTTTTCAGGGTTAGTATAAGTTGATATTTAAACTTCAATTTTTCTTGAAGTATGCACTTTATTGCCTAATGTCAAATGTTTTTGGAAAAATCCTTGCAAGATTTTGTCATATTCAATATTACTTGGAAGATAAATTCTATTTGGCTATGTTTCAAAGCATCTGCAGCTTTCTGGAATAGCTAAGATTTTCAGTTGACATGTCCTAGATATTAATTCATGTTACAAGTTAAAATTGTTGAATCTGTATGCTTGTAAGGAAAGTTGCATTTGTTAAGAAGAAAATCTAATACTGAAAATCAAAAAAGTCAAACAGTCTTTAAATTTTCACTCAAAGTAGGAAAATATATCAAACTAATGCTTGGAATATGACATTAGTTGCAAAAGGAAAAATTAATTTCTAGAAAATATAGAAGTGTGATTTGGGAAGTATTTTGGTGTGCGTTTTGTTTCAAAAGCTAAATCTTCAGTACTTGAAATAGTGCACAGTATGTTTAAGTCAAGTATTATTATCCTAAAATTGCATGTGGAAAATAACTCTTTACATGGTTTTGAAGCAGACAGACCTTCTTGTTGTTGACATGTCTTTTTGAGATTGAGAACAAACCATGAAAAGATTTCACAAGGGATGCAAGATGTCGACAGTTTAGACCCATGTCCCAAATTTTCAGTGGGAGATGAGGCCAGAGAACACAGCTGTTTGTTCCAGCCATTTTAGTTCTAATAATTCCCCAGAGGAAGAGGAAGAAAACTGGTTAGTGTAACTTTGGGATCTAAGACATCCATGGCCAAGAGCAGACTATGAAGGATGACAGATAACAAGATGGTATGAGAGTCTAGGAGTCATGGTTACCACACTAAATGCTAGACAGAGGGTTAGTTAAGGAAAATATTCAGGGGTGATACAGTAGGCAGACCAAGAATTTTCCTATGGTTACTACCTAAAAAATGAGGATTAGTTTGTATGTGACATGGAGGAGAATGGGGGACAGTGTGTAGCGTTCAAGGAGAAATTAGAAATAAAAGACTTTTAAGCACATATAGAATGGCAATTTAAGCTCACATTAGGCACATATTTGGCAGACTTTCAAGAAGAAAAAAGCTAAAAGTTAAAAAGCTCCAAAATGAGAGAAGAAAATGTAATGTTGAAATTTGTATTTTAAAATATGGCTGATCTTGAAATACAAAAGCATGGTGAACTGAATTTGACCTTCTGGAAACTTGTACTAAGATGAATACTTTTCCAAAGATAGAATTTTTGTTTATCTAAATTAAATAATAAGCATTATTCTTCCTGAAGCCTGCATTACCCCAGATCATCAGTTTTCTTCAATGAAGTATGTTTTTAGATATTTTTATCCAAAGCTTTTCCCCTAATTTTCCAAGTATACATTTCCTTTTTTGTTCTCGAGGGAAAACTAATGGAATGGAGCTAGTCCACTTTAGGAAACTCATCAATCATAGATGGAGATATATATATATATATATATATATATATATATATATATATATATGTAATCCCCTGTACAACATTTATGACTTGAATATAACTCATAACTCAGAGCATGTAAAATTTTTATTTGCTGAATATATCTTTTTTATTATTAAAATATATGTCCCAAAAGGTAAAATTAAACCTGTACTTATTTGTGAAAACATGTTGTATGTGCATTCTCAAAAAATTGAATAAAAATATTATTTAAATAGTTATGCTCAATGCTTAGTTTTCCTATTACCTAGCAACAGGTTTTACACTAATAAATAGTCTCATGATAAGGCTTATTAACAAAGTTTTTAGAAATAACTGAAAAATAATCCACCATAAATGTGTGTGTGTGTGTGTGTGGGGGGGTGTCTGTTGTAGTACAATCTAAAATTTCTCTCTATGAGCACACAAATAGAAGAGTGGATGTGTGTGTTTATATCCACTATTTTCACATCACGTTTTAGAGTAGGCTATGAGCAATAGATAGTAGATGATTATTGTCTTATTACAGAAATTTTTGCATTTTGAAGAGTCATCTGGAAGCCTGCATGCTTAGGTAACACAAGAGTAGGCTACGGATGCATTATGGCAGACTATGATAATGAATGACATACTTGGGACTCTCAAAATCTATTCCTTATTAGCTTATAGACTAAAGTTTATGAAAAGCCTAAAAGTGAATTTCAGACAATTTTCACAGGTTAGGTAAGCACAAAGTGTTGTCTCATTCTGTATCAGTCTTAGACTCTTGACTTTCCTTGGCAGTTAGGTTGTTGACAGGCTTCTTGAGAGCAAGGCAAAGGAGATAGAGGAACAGATATATACAAGGAAGACAACATTAGAACACTCTTTACTTAGTATGGGAACTTTAAAATTAATAAATATCAAGTCACTATGAATGTAGGCCTTCTGAATCCAAATTCTACAGCCAAAGTATATATTAAAGGGCTTAGAAAACTAATCTTTTACAGCAGAGTTAAGTAAATTTGAGTTTGATTCAGTAATTGAGAAAGTAGCCAAGTGTAGTTCTGTCTTAGAAGTACAACTCCTTTTGACGTCAATAGAAATGAGACTCCACAGAACATTCAGGGCAGGGCTCAAGATGTACATTCCTGTTGCCTGATCATATTTCTTAATAATCTCTTAATATTTATAGATAGAATGCCAAAAATCTTAAGTGTGTGCTAATCAGTTCCTAAAAGGATTAGACCTTAACTTGAAGTATTAAGCCTTTGCTTATCTTGTCAAAACTCACTTTTATTGGATTCCTAATTGCTGACTTATTCCCTGTGCAGATGGCCATGGGGAGGAAGTTGTTCTTCACTTGTCCAATGTAATTTATTAGTTTGTTGACAGATTACAAAAGGCTGGGTGCTCTGCTTATCAGACTTGATGCCTCAAATATGCCTGGGGAGTATGTACTTTGTACTTGTACAGTCATCGTGTTACCACATGCTCTAGCCTGTTTGTTTGAATAAGGGCGAGAACATGTGCTTGGGCCATTTAGAGCCTGACTGTTGGAAGGATGGTGGCTAATAAAGACAAATGCCCTTTATGCGTGGTCCCTCAAGAAAAGGAATCAACACTTACATCATTCCTTCACTTTCCAATGGGAGCACAGATTTTGCTCAAACCCATTCAATTAATTGGTCTTAGTTTCATATATAAGCAAATACTTTAGTTTACTTACTTCCTTGCTGCTTTTTTGAATCACAACAGAATTCTGGAGGAACTGTTAGAATTGATAAGTAAAACATATCTAGCAGGATGACCTCACCTACTATTCATTTATGAAGTTACTCTACATAATCTGTAATATTTCACTGAAAATGTAAGTTGAGCTTTTAAAATTTGCCACCTTCTAGAAAGGGAATATCCTTTCTATACCCTCAATCTATTGATGTTTGTGAAATCTTTTGTGCTGGATAGTTTAAGTCAACTTGGTATAAGCTCTGAAAGGATGGAATGTCAACCAAGAAAATGCCTCAAAAAAGATCTGGTTGTAGGCATTTTCTTAATTAGTGATTGATGGGGGAGGGTCCAGACTATTGTGAGTGATGAGGGAATGACCTAGCCATAATGGGCTGATGGTCCCAGACTCCATAAAAAAGCAGGTAGAATAAGTCATGAGGAGTCAGCCTCTGCATCAGCTCCTGCCTCCATGTTCCTGCCCTGTTTGAGTTCCTGTCCTTACTTCCTTTGATAATTATGACATCTTTCATAATTGTTTTTACATTTTGTACTGAATGTTCAGTCTTAGCTCATCTTTTCATAAGTTGGCTTTGGGGTCATAAGACCAGAAGAGCTGTTCCATACTCCCACCATCAGCCACACATGTGAGAACAGGTGTGGGTGAGTCAAGCTCGAAAATGTGAGCATGTGAGAGCTGTCCCCTTTCTCATCTGTCTTGTGATGGCATGGACAGGGGCAAGAAATCCTTCCCCCTGCCTGCCAATGACTGGGGCAGTTGGCTCTGTGGTCATAAGAGTGGGAGAGCTATCCCCTATCTCTACCAGTTGCAACACTCATGAGAGCAGGCCCTGCAACCCACCATGACAGCACAACAGATCCAACCAGGTTAGCAGAGGAGTGGGTGAGTTACCCCCGAAATTGTGAGTATTGGACAGCTGTCCCCATTTCTCAATTGGCAGACCAACTATAGCTGCCCTGGCCCAAGTCTAGGGTTAGGACTTGGCCTGCCCCAGCATCTACCTCATCTATGATCTGCTAGAGTGTGTGAAGGGACCTGATCTGCAGACTTAAAGCTACAGGATCTCCACGACACCAGGCATTAGCGGGATGTCCAGTTTTTCTACAATATTCATCTTGCCCAACAGACCATTTTTTCCTCTTGATGCCTCCACACTTTCTCCTCTACTCAGTTTGTTAGAAGTCTTTGGATATAGATTCCCCATTTGTCATAAGATACATAAGACCGAACTAAACTCCCTTAATATAGGTGACAGTGGTGTGGCTGGGACAATATATGAGGCCACTGACAGTGGGTCCAAGATCTAACTCTAATGCACCAACTGACTTAGTGGAGCCCATACTATATGGAGAGATACCTTGCTCAACCTAGACACAAGGGTATGGGGGTGCTTTGGTCCTGCCTCAACCAGATGATGGGAGGCCTTACCCTGTCCTAGGAGCAGATGGTAGGTAGGGTGTGGGGAAGTGGGGGGAGCAGGAGGAGAGGAGGGAGGGGAACTGGGATTGGAATGCAAAAAAAGTTAGTTCAGCATGCGATGGATATGCTGATAATTCACTGGGACAGAAAAAAAATGTCTTGGATAATTTACATTTGTCCTACAAGTGGACTCATATGATTTATCTTGCCCCAACTGGATTATTTCACCTAAAAAGTCCTCAAAGTTCATCCATGTTGTATGTTAAACAACTTTCTTCTCTTTCAAATATAACTAGAGATTTATTGTGTATATTTTTGTATACCCTTTAAAAATTTTAATTTTACTTAGAATCATCATGTATTATTATGTATGGGTGCCCATGCTCCATGCATTCATATAGCACTGGGCCCACATGGGAGGAGCTCTTCGTGGCATTGCCTCCTGCTTTCTACCTTTCTTCTTCATGGATTGGACTCAAGTCATCAGGCTTACTTGGCAAATGCTTTTAAACAATGAGTCAGCTCATCAGCTCCGTCTTTTATTCATGGAAGCTGAGGTTGCTTCTACATCCTAGATGTCGCCTACAGTTCTATATTAAACAAAGTAATTCTAAATATTTCTTTAAGCTTCAGGGTTTTGTTCTGTTCTGCTTTGTTTGACACATGTGGCCCAGGCTGGTCTATAAATGGCTATATAGTTGAAGTTAGATTTGAGCTCTTTATTACATGTGTGAGCTACAAACATGTGACAATTTTTAAAATTTTGTACAAATATTGCAATAGGATTGAATCTTATTTTCCCCTTAATTGAAAATAGATTTTTTTCACATTCTATATCCTGCTTAGGGTTTCAACTCCTTCTACTCCTCCCAATTCCTACTATGCTGACAGTGTTAATCAGTTATAGGAGTTTTCCAATGGAATTTTTTTAGGGCTACTTATGCTTACTTTCATATCACCTGCAAATAAAGATACTTTGACTTCTTCCTTCCCAATTTGTATTTCTTTCATATCCTTCAATTGTCTGATTTCTTTAGCTAAGATTTTAAGTACTATATTGAATAGATAAGGAGAGAGTAGACAACCTTGTCTCATTTCTGATTTTAGTGGAATTGCTTTGAGTTTTTCTTCATTTAATTTTATGTTGGCTGTGGGCTTGCTGTATACTATCTTTTTTGTTGAGACATGTTCCCTATCTCCTAATCTCACCAGGACTTTCACTATGAAGGGTGTTGGATTTGTCATAGGCCTTTTCAGGATCTAATGAGATGATCTTGTGGCTTTTGTCCTTTTGTTTGTTTATATGGTGATTTATATTTATCAAATTACATATGATCCCTTCCTCTCTGGAATGAAGCCTACTTGATCATGGTGGATGATCATTTTGATGAGTTCTTGTATTGTGTTTGCAAATATTATTTTTGAGAATTTTTGCATCTATGCTCATGGGAGAGTCCCTTGATTTGTTGGGTCTTTATGTGATTTAGGTATCAGAGTAACTGTGGCCTCATAAAACAAATTTACTAATGTTTATTCTGTTTCTATTTTGTGAAATAATTTGAGGAGTATTGGCATTAAGTCTTTGAAATTCTGGGAGAATTCTATGATAAAACTATCTGGCTCTAGGATTTTTTTGTTGTTGTTGGTGGTGGTGGTGGTTTAATTTAAATTATTGCTTCTATTTCTCTTAGGGTTATAGGTCTGTTTAAATTGATTATTTGACATTGATTAAATTTTGGTAAGTGGTATCTATTGAGAAAATTATACCATTTCTTTTAGATTTTCCAATTTGGTAGACTATAAGCTTTTTAAGTATTTCTGGATTTACTCAGTGTTTGTTGTTATGTCCCCCTTTTCATTTCTTAATTTGTTAATTTGGATATTATTCTTCTACTTTTTATTTAATTTGGATAAACATTTGCCAATATTATTGATTTTCTTATTGAACCATTTTTTGTTTACTTGATTCTTTGAGGTTTTTTTTGTTGTTGTTCTCAATATTCCATTTCTCTATGTCCATTTCATCATTTCATGGGTGAACAATGGGTTTGTAAGTGACAATCTTAAGATGCCTCACTGTGTGTTATTGGTCAGCGAGGCCCTAGAGACATCCTAAACAATGCAGTCTATTGCCATTGGTTGTTCAGTATAACAGCATGATACCATGCTGTTGCTAAAAACATTCACTGCAAAGAATCAAGTTCTTATGTAGCACTTGACCCTGCATGATGCAATGCTGACTTCCTACTTCCTGGTAAGATGTACCTACTAGCTGCAATAGTGATGTGGAGGCTATTCGGATAACCAACTGCTCTCTGATGTGAGAGCATTAGTTGGGTGTGATACTTGCTGCATAGGAGGGATTTTGTGTCTGGTACTGTAAACCCAGTCAAAAGCCAATAAGCAGGGAGATCATAGAGACTAAGAAGGAATATACTCCTGCTGCTTCCTTAAGTGGGCATGCAGTGAAGCTGCCTTCTAACTTTTTTATACCAATGTATCCAGGCTGTGTTACGATAAATCTTTCCGCCAAAAACCGCCGAGCCCCACCGCCACATGTGCGCTTTACGCCAGCCGCCTGCCCAAGTTAGGCCCAAATGAATGCACAGAAACTTGTATTAGGTACAATGTTGCTTGGCCAATGACTAGGATTCTCATCTGTTAGCTTAGTCTTAACTATCATAAACCTATATATTTATATGACTTATCTTATCGGACGCCTTATTGGCATCCCTCCTTGCCAGTGGATCACATTATGCTGCTGGAGGAGCAAGGGGAAAAGGGACCCTTCCTGTTTCTCCTTCACTTAAATATGAGTCTCCTTGCTATGTCACTTCCTGCCTGGATCACCACTTCTCTACCACATTTCCCAGAATCCTCTTTGACTCCTAGTCCTGTCTAACTTGCTGTCTCATTGGCCAAACAGTATTTTATTTAACAATCAATAAGATAAACATACACAGAAGTACTTCCCCCATCAAGGCTGCTCTCAACTTTTTTCAGAGAGGGCTATTTTTGTGTTGGATGGTTAGTGCAGAGACTTATAATGGGTCAAAATGCTGCATATAAATAACACTGAGGTGTCCAGCTATGGATGGGTCACCTATATCAAAGCCCCACCATCTGATGCTCAAAAGCTCACCAAAGAGAGTCTAGAAAGAATGTAAGAGCTGAAAGACAGCAAGGAAAATGGTGAACTGTTGGCCTCCGAACATGATTTGGCTGTAGTATTCATCAACTCACAGCAGCTGCTAGTACCCAGATGCTGCCAGCAAAAGATCAAGCCAGCTCACATTCTGGAATGGACTGTGGAGGGACCATCTCAGTTTCCACCCCTACTAGAGGTTTCATTTTGTTTGCTGACTAACTGAGGAGGGATGGTCACTCTTCTTTGGGTATGTGGCATCTTGTAACTTGACCACGTTCTAGGGGATGACAACATACCCGTGAGCATAGGGGCATCACTAACTGAAACTATAAGTTATGTTAGTTACTGTGTTATTGCTGTGAAGAGACACCATGACCAATGCAAATTATATAGAAAAATCATTTAATTGGAGATTGCTTATAGTTTCAAAAGGTTAGTTTATGACCATTAGTTTATGGTGGAAAGGAGCAGGCAAGTAAGCAGGCAGGAAGGAAAGCTGGCATGACATTGGCATCATAGTTGAGAGTCTATGTTTGATCAGGAGTAGCAGAGCATGAGAATGGGCCTAGTGGAGGCTTTTGATACCACCCCCCAGTAACATCCCTACAACCTCAAAGGCATGCCCCCTCCAATAGGGCCTAATCCTTCTCAAACAGTTCCAACAAACATTAAAATATATGAGTCTATGGGGACCCTTTTCATCTGAGCCACAACAGAGAGTTATTACTAACAAATAAAATGAAAAGTGGACATGAAGCTGAAAGGCAGATGACATAGGGATACTGAGGGAATTGGAGGGATGTTTTAAAACAAAAAGCATTTTCTCATCTAACCATTTCTAAGAAGGATCCAGAAAGAATAAGTTGCCCGCTGAACATGTTGGTATAAGTTGCATATTATAAAACTATTTGAGTGGTTTTTTTTTATTCTTATAACCTAGAATATAGCATTTTACAATCTGCAGTTTTCACATATATTTCTATACTTCCAGAAGCATGCATAATAAATGTAATTATGAATTTGTACCATGGAAATTTGGGGGAAATAATAAAGAAGCTAGAACATTGTGCCATTGAACTAATTACTTGTTTTTCCATTTTCATATCTGTCTCTCTCTCTCTCTCTCTCTCTCTCTCTCTCTCTCTGTGTGTGTGTGTGTGTGTGTGTGTGTGTGTGTGTGTGTGAGAGAGAGAGAGAGAGAGAGAGAGAGAGAGAGAGAGAGAGGTGTGCATATGAGTGCTTGAGTTTGATGTTTGATGTCTGGAACTATTCTCCATCCCTTTTCCATCTTATTCAACCTTGGTCCTTACACTTGCTTGGAAAGCACGGTACCCACTTTGCTGTCTCTTTGCTGTCAGACTATATTCTACCCTTCTCATATTGTAAGGTGCACTTCCCATTTGCCTTTTTGATTATTATTAAACCATGGTAAAGAAAATTTGAAGATTTCTAGAAAAAAAGGAGAGATCAGAGCCAAGCTTTCATATGGGCCAGTTTTGATTTCTTCTCTTTCATCTGGAGGAAGTTACCCCAAAAGACTAGTATGTTTAGAAAATCATAGTATCTGGAGAACCAGGATGACCCTCAGGGTTTTCTGAACTTTGTACTGGTGTCCAGCCAGAATTTGAACCCAACTTTAACATATTTCATTTCATTATAACTGGTTTTCTATTAACAGTACAAGTTATTTGTGATACCCTTATAAGGTAACTTCTATGTGAACAGGATAATTAAGTGATGCACTAAAGGGGTAGAGATTTTCAAAAAATTGACTTACTTTGGTTCTAAATTTCAGAAGCATACTTAATGTGGTATTTTGAAGAGGAAGAAATTAGTGTTGGAAAATATTTCCCATGCATTTATTTATTCTCTTTAGAAATATTGGATGGAAATGGGGAAGGCAGCAGCATTTATTATTACTATCATTCTCATTGTTTTATGATTCTTACTGACTGACCCTGTTTGAGGCACATAATATTTTTTGGGAAGAGATGTAGATAACGTCTTTGATTTAGTTTTTTAAATTACTTTTTCAATTTAGTTATGCAAAATATCGGATTCAAGTATAGCATTTTCATTTGTACTTTGTTTCTGTTGCTAATCTTCAACTTCTCCTCCCCCATATCATCTTCCTCCTCCTGGCCTTCGTTCTCCTTCCCAGTAACACCCTTTTTCTTTCATGTCACTTGAATTCTATTGCAGTCTCCTCCACAGCTTAAGACCTCTTGTCCCCTCTAATGGTACCCTTTCTAGTTTGACTTCTAAAGTTCTATACAAATTTTAACAAGAGGTCACAGTTAATCTTTAAAATAATACCAGTCTATTATCTGGATACAGATTAAGGCAGCTGAGGCCTCAGCCCTCCCCAGGGTGATCCATTTCTTATTTTGTAAAAGAGTTTTTTCTATGGGTTTTGCATTGGCCAATGTTTACTTGAGAAAAATGTTAAGTCCCCATGTTAGACCTTTGTTGAAAGTACTCTTTAGTGGTTCCACCCCCACCCCTGCCTCTTTTAAATAGCACAAGCTGTCAGGGACTACCAGTTCAATTGTTTGATTGACATCTGTCAGAGCCTTAGTCATAGCCCATGGGGAGTGTAACCTAGCAACTCTACCCCAGGTTGACAGCAATGGAAAGAAGATTGGGAATTGTCTCCAAGGTCTTGGAATTTGATGAAATTGAGTGACACTGTTGCCACTTTTGAAACTCAGTCAAAAAAGGTGGCCTCCTCCATGGCAGATCTGACATTTCTATGAAATTATGAGACTGTCAATAAAGCAGTTACCTCCTCCAAGGTCTGTGGAACTGCAGTCATGAAAGTGAAGCCATGGCTGGTGAAATGCCTCCTGGACCCTCAGGAGCGAAGGCTGCCACTGAAGCTGCAGTTTCTGTGTCAGAGCTAATGATTTAACACCTGCAAATTCTGCTGTTGACCTAGCTGTGCAAGATACCCTGTTGTAGCTTCAGGAAACATCTCTTAACTGCCACAGACTCTCACAAAATCCCTCCCCCCCACTAGAGATGCCAAAATTTATTCTGCAAATATCCTTGATCAGATTGGAGAGGAGCATTTCCATAATCTGACATTTATAACAGCATAGCATGCCTGTGCCAACTGTTATGACTGAGATAAAGGACTGTGGTGAGCAGATAGGAAACTGTGCATGGAGCAAATCTCTGGTCATTCTCATTGGTCAGCACAGAAATCTTCCCTCCTATGCACTGCTCACCTAAGATGCAACAGTAAAGTTTTATTAAGGTAGTTACAAAGGATTACAGAGGGCTGGGCTTTTGAGCTTTTAAACAAGGGGTGGGGTGCCAGGGAGAAAATCTTAGACGGTGGAAAGCAAAACAGTGCAGAGAACTGGAATTGTAAATTCTTACAGATCAAGGTGACTGAGAGATTTTCTGAGATCTAGTGAGACCTGCTAGCTTTGATTAGTGAGGAGCCATTGAGGGTGGCTAGGAGCAGAGCTATGTCACTATGATGCCATTACCACCAACAATCACACTGAAATGTTAACACTAAGAGCCAGCAGTGTGATGGTTAATCTTCAGTGACAGCTTGGTTGGATTTACAATCAGTTAGGAGAATAGTAAGACATACCTCCGTGGATGTCCAAGGACATTTATACAGAGGATTAATGGGAGGAAGGGGAGCAGGCCTGCATGCAGATGGCACCATCCCAAAGGCTGACGGGCTGTATAGAATAAAAGGGGGAAGGGAGAAAGAAAGCAGAGAACTGATGTACCTCCTTTTCTGATTTCTGGCAACTGTGACATGAACTATACCACTTACCATAGTTTCTCCACTGTGATGTATAGAACCCTTTAAAATCATGAGGACAAATGAATCTTTACTTTGGTTTGGTCTGTTTTGTTTTTGTTTCGTTTGTTTTAGTTTGGTTTCTTTCCTGTCAGGTCATATTAGGACTAGAGGAGACAAGACTCAGAGGCCCTAACAGTGAGGGAATTGCACTTTGCCTACCTGTGATATCTGGAAGGACGAAGGAGCCAAGGAACATCAGCTTACTGTAAAAACAGCCAAGAAGGAGATTATAAAATGTCAACCAGATAAAGAAACTTAGTCCTCAGGACAAGAAAGCAGCAGTAAAAAGACACTAGGGAATGTTGGAGAAAACACAATTCCTCAGGAAACTGGCAGCAAATCCACCCCCAGCACTGGTTATTGCAAAGCCCATGCTGTGAGGACTTGAGCTACTTAGATTCAAGACTCGAAATGTTGAGTCAAGTCATCTCCTATCTGGCTACATTGTGACGCATGGATTTTAAAATATGGAGTCATTTTATTTGCCTAACCTCCTCACAGATTACTCTATAGGAATTTCATTGGTCATTTATAACATGAACACGTATGAAAATGGAAGAAATACTATATAAAAGAAAGCATTTGTCTCCGTTAGCTTTTGAAAGGACACATTTATATTGGAAGTTCCTTTTCATAAATGTCCAACCCCTGCACCTCACCTAGTCTTATTTCAGAACAATACTAAAAAGGTTCCACTCTTTATTTTAATATGACTGTAACAAAATATAAAATATAAAGAACTTGTATGCTAGATATTTGTAATAAAAATTTAGTTTTATAGAGAAAATTTATTGAGTGATATGCAATACTTTATATTTTAGTCTTAAGAATACTGAAATATACAACATATGGAGAAAGGTACAAAAATTAGACATGTACCTTTTGATTAATAGTTTACTGTCTGTCTATGTGTGTGCAGATATGTGTTCACTTGTGTGCGTCTGAATGTGGAGGCAAGAAGTGAGCCCTACATGTCATTGTTCCAGTGGGAATTACATGTCATTGTTCCAGTGGGAGTTAGATGTCATTGTTCCAGTGGGAGGGGCTTTGGGTTTTTTTTGGGGGGGGGAGTAAGACAGGATTTCTCTGTGTAACAGCCCTGGCTGTACTGAAACTCACTTCATAGACCAAGCTGGCCTTGAACTCAGAGAGATCCACCTGCTTCTGCCTCCAGAGTGCTGAGATTGAAGGTGTGCACCACCACTGCCTGGCTGGACTTTGATTTTGAGACAGGGTCTCTCAGAGGCTAGATTGTATGACCAGTGAGCCTGAGAAACCTGCAGGTCTCTTCCCTGCCAGTATGCCTACACCTAGCCTTTTTTCTTTTTTTTATTACTTTTTTATTATTTAAAATGATATTTTAAATTTAAATATATTTTGATCATATTCTTAAACTCTCCTATCCTTTCAGATCCTCTAACCCCCCCCAAAACAAAAACTAATATAACAACAAAATGTACCCAAACCAAGAAAACAAAATAAAACTACCCCCTCCAAACTATAACCAAATGAAAGCACACGTAAAAACTGTGGTGCTTCTTTCTATCTGTGGCATAGTATCTGAGCCTCCATGAACCACTGCCTCAGTTGCTGAATGAACCCTCTCAGCTGACCCACCCACACTCCCCACTAAGGCTGAGGTCCAGGGGAGCCTTAGCATCCCACCTCTGCAGCCTTAGCCGCCTCCATGTAGGGAGGCAAATGTTGGTTTTGACTAAATCTCTATCTTTTTATTTTACCATTAGAGACTCGGGAGTCAGATGCTGTAGTGAAAACCTGCTATCTCAGAGCTGATCTTCCTCCTCTGCTGTCATCTCAGAATGAGGGCTCTCTTTCCCACCGTCTGAAATAAAACTCCTCTAGCCAGAAGTTCACCACTTCTGTTTCCTGTACTTCTTTCTCTCCGACTTCCTGACTTTGCCTCACTCTCTATGGTTATGTTCAATCAACTGATTGCTTGCCACACATCTTGACCTATGGTTGATTTTATTTAAATCATGAAATCTTGGGATTTATAGTGTGATTAAATGCCCCACAACTTTTCCTCCTTTTTGTCTAAATGAAAAGGAAAGGTTTTAACTCTAACACAGTCGAAGTATTTACAATTTATTATTTTTGCCAAGCTTTTTACAGTGATAATCTTGGTTGTATTTGGCAGTCTTGGGATTTTTTTCTGAATTCAAAGCTCTATAAAATGTATATTAGTTTCATATGAACCCAGTGATTTGAATGTCCTGAGTAGTTTGTAGTCTGAAGATGATTTTTTTGTGGTGTTTGTCAACTTAGTGATGTAACACAGTCTGGGTGAATTAACCATTGCAGGGCCTCATCTTGGTTACCTAGAAGGTGTCCACTGTTTGCACAGGAGCTGGTGGTAGAAGAGGCTGGAGGTGGGGTATATTAGTTGGCCAATTTAATCTTTTTCCTGGGACATTTTCTCTTGATGATCTGTACTCTTCTTCAGATGCCTCACCTGTCCAGTGGTCTCCAGATTCCTTAGTTGGATGTTTTTATTCTGGAAGACAAAAAACAAACAAACAAAAAAACCTTGCTGTAGTGGCATCTTGCTTTGTCAGTGAACTTGTGGTGGTGGCCACACCCTTTGGGCATGGTTTAGGTTCAGACATGACCCCTTATAAGGTAGAGGGGTGGGTTGCAGTCAGAGCATCAGAAGGGCAGAGACTGCATCTTCTGGAGGAGGAAGACTTTGGTGGTTATTTACTCTTATCTGGGTAAACCACACCTTCACCTTGCCCCATCCCTAACTTTGGGGGATGGGTGTGCATTTTTGCTATAGTATATCCTTGCTAGGGCAAAATGTCTTTCGGCAGCAGAAAAAGTATTACCTTTGAATAAAAAATTATTTTGAAATTTTGGGACCAAATATACCTTAGTATGTGTTAATAAATATGCTTTATTACCCTTTCTCTTTATATATAAACTCAAGGTTAAAGTGTATTTGTTTTTAGATGACAAAGGATACTCACTTTGAATTTTTACCTTTCTAATAACCCTATAAAGGGTGTTTATAATAATCTGCAAATATGGTATTTGATTTCACTAGTATGCAAACATAACAGTCAGGAGCTATATCTAAGTTCTATCCCTGGGTGGTGAAATCAAAGGTGTGCACCTTTCTCACTGTAACTCTAGAATTTAGAAAACAACTAATTTACATAGATCCATCTGTCTCTGGTAGGAGTAAAGCCACGTGCTACCACTGCCCTGTTCAAATATTTTATCTTGGCTCTAAATCACTCTAATCTTAGATATTTAAAAAACAAGTTTTAACTGTAGTTACCCTTAGAATTTACTTAAACATTTTTAAATCTCTTAACTGTGTCTTTAATACAAAACAAAAATATTCTTTATATTTAAGAAGAAAACTCAAGAGAGGAATGGCTGGATCTTGAGGTAGACTGATTCTCATTTTTCTGAGCAACCGCCATACTGATTTCCAGAGTGGACTTACAAGTTCGCACTCCTACCAGCAATGGAGGAGTGTTCCCTTTTCTCCACATCCTCTCCAGCATAGATTGTCATTGGTATTTTTGATTTTAGCCTTTCTGACAGGTGTGAGGTGGTATCTCAGAGATGTTTTGATGTTTCTCAGATGTTTCTCTGATGGCCAAGGATTTTGAGCACTTTCTTAAGTGTCTTTCAGCCATTTCAGATTCTTCTGTTGAGAATTCTCCATTTAGTTCTGCACACCACTTTTTAATTTCATTGTTTGGTGTTTTGGTGGCTAACTTCTTGAGATCCTTGTATATTTTGGAGATCAGCCCTCTGTGAGATGTGGGGTCAGTGAAGATCTTTTCCCATTCTGTGGGCGGTCGTTTTGTCTTACTGGCTGTGCCCTTTGCCTTGCAGAAGCTTCTCAGTTTCAGGAGGTCCGATTTATTAATCGCAGACCTCAGTGTCTGTGCTACTGGCATAATGTTCAGGAAGCAGTCTCCTGTGCCAATTTGTTCAAGGGTAACTCCCACTTTCTCTTCTAGAAGATTCAGTGTGCCAGTAATTATGGTGAGACCTTTGATCCATTTGCAGTTAAGTTTTGTGCATGGTGACAGATATGGATGTATCTTCAGTCTTCCTCATGTCCGAATCCAGTTGTGCCAGCAGCATTTGTTGAAGATACTATCTTTTTTCCATTGTATAGATTTAGAATCTTTGTCAAAAATAAGGTGTTTGTATGTATGTGGGTTAATATCAGGGTTTTCAATTTGATTCCATTGGTCTATCTGTCTATTTTTTTTGTGCCAATACCAAGCTGTTTTCACCCTACCCTGCCTGGGGAGTGGAGGGTGGATGGGTTGTGGGATAGGTAGGGGTTGGGGTAGGAGGGATGGGGGTGAGGGGAGGGAGAGCGAGAAGGGATTGACATGTGAAACAAGCTTGTTCCTAATTTGAACTAATAAAAAAAACTAAAAAAAAAAAAAGAATTAGAACATAAAAAAGAAGAAAACTCAAAAGCTAATGTCCAAGATGGCATGAGCCATGTGGCAATCTGGAGTCTAATTATTTTAACATGGAATTAAGACACATGGTTCAAGAAAACCCATTTTTCATTTCTTGTCATACAGCAAGTGTTTTTCATGCCTGATCAACGAAAAGTATTTGTTAGTCTTTATAAGTCAATTTGCACTGAATAACCAAGCTGTCTGATGCACTATCTACCACTTCTCCTATTCAGGTCTCTCGCAGACCAATTGTAGTGATATCTTGGTTGTATAAATAAAGCCTGTCTGAACGTCAGAGGATGGAGCTTGGCACTAGCTAACCATAGAGGTCTGGAGATCTGTACAGACAGGAAGTGAGGTAGCTGGCCCCATGTTGGGTGCCAAAATGTAAATGGAGTTCTTAGTTGGTCTAGATAATAAAAACCCGCAGTCAGATATACAGGAAAATGCTGAGATCAGAGAGAAGGAGCAAGCCACCTCAGGCTGGAGCATTGTCTTGACTGATGTTTGATGTGCAAATGATATCATACTTTGAGTCGTACGACCTGTGAGGAAACTAATTGAGTAAGCCATGGGGAGCAAGTAATCAAAAGATGCTCTTCCGTGGTTTCAATTTAAGTTCCTGCCTTGAGTTTCTACTCTGATTTTAGTCAATGGTGGAGCTTAACAAGGAATTGTAGCTGATGTAAAAACAAATCCTTTCCTCCCCAGGTTGCTTTTGTTCATTGTGTTCTTCACAGCAACAGAAAAGCAAAGTAGCAGACCATATGCATGTACTTATGCATATACAAATTTACATGTACACTCCAAAATGTGATGCTAGACCTGTTTACCAGTGACATAAAAATGGTATAAAGCATAACACTTTCAATCTTGAAGAGGTGTGTTAACTCATTGAATAGAAACTAAAGCATATATGGAAGAGTCAGTGTTTTCCTTGTAGGCACAGCAAGCAGCTAAATCCTTGACTCAATCTTAATTTTATCAACTCCTATTCCAAGACTTTCTGTTTCAGTTTGAGTATGTAGACCTTTTTTTAATGAGAATCATCTTTCAATAAGGCAGCTCCAATTTTATCACTGAAGTGGGGATGCTTTAGGAACTTAAAAGGAACAGAACAACCGAAGTATCACGAATGGGATTTGCCTTAGTATATTTATCCTATGCTGTAATGAAATGCTATGGCAAAAGCAACTGAAGAGAAAAAGAATGTATTGTGACCCACAACTCAACAGTATCATCTCTCAAGGCAGGAAAGCATTTAATTAGCTGGCCACATCATAAGCATAGTCAGTAAACTGAGACTAGTGCTCAGCTCACTTTCTCCATTTTACAGCCAAAGATCCCTGCTCAGGGAATGGTCCTTCCCAGGATTAAGAATCTTCCCACTTTGATATTACATGTAAAGCAAAGCATCACTAGACAACAATCCAGAGCCCCAAAAGAAGCTAGGTAACAAGGAGGACTGTAGACAGAAGTTTATGTCCTGCCCGGTTCGGAAGCTATTCAGTCTCAAAACAACACACGGAGGCTTTTATTAATTACAAACTGCTTGTCCATTGCTCAGGCTTATCACTAACTAGTTCTTGTGACTTAAATTCACCCATAATTCTTACCTATGTTTAATCATGTGGCTTGGTATCTTTTCTCAGTAAGTCATTCTCACATTGTTTCCTTTGCATCTGGTTGGTAACATTGTTTCTGCCTTTTCTCTTCCCGGAATTCTCCTAGTCTGGTAGCCCCACCTATACTTCCTGCCTGCTACTGGCCAATCAGCGTTTTATTAAACAAATAGGAGTGGCAAATCTTTTCAGTGTACAAGAGCATCATTTTGCAGCAGAGGACCCTAATAGGGAAGCATGGATTGCCCTGGGAAGGGTAAACTAGGGACAGGGTAGGAGGGGGATAAAGGATGGGAACATAAGGTAATGGGATGGCCAAGTTGGGGAAGGCACAGCAATGAAAAGATATCTTAATACAGGGAGCCATTATGGGGTTAGGGAGAAACCTGTTGCCAGAGAAGATCCCAGGAATACGAAAGGATGACCCCAGCTAAGACACCTAGCAACAGTAGAGGGGGTTCCTGAACTGGCCTTTGTCTGTAATCAGATTGATGACTACACTAATTTTCATCATCAAATCTTCACCCAGTTACTTATATAAGCCAATGCAGAGATCCAGAGCCAAGCACTGGGCAGAGAGCTCCAGGAGTCCAGTTGAAGAGAGGGAGGAGGGATTATATGAGCAGGGAGGTCAAGATGATGATGGGAAAACCCACAACACAGCTGACTCAATCTCCTGGGAGCTCTTGGATTCCAGACCAACAGTTAGGGAGCCTGCATGGGACTGACCTAGGCCCTGTGTAGGTGGGTGACAGCTATGTGGCTTGGACTGTGAGGCCCCCATCATTGGGACCAGAATCTGTCCCTGGTGCATGAGCTGGAGTTTTGGAACCTGTGGTAGGATGCCTCACTGAACCTTGATGCAGGGAAGAAGAGCCTTGTCCTGCCTCAAGTTGATACGCCATGCTTTGTTGACTCCCATAGGAAGCCTAATCCTTTCTGAGGAGTGAATTTAGGAGTGGTAAATGGAGGTGGAGGGGAGGCAATGGGAGGAGAGAAGGGAGGGGAAACTGTGGTTGGTGTATAAAGTAAATTAAAACATTAAAAATGTCTTCCCAGTTTAATTAAACTAATCAAAATAATCCCTTACATTCAGCCTCAGAGCCTGACCCATTTTAGTCGAGATGATCTCTAATGTATGCACCTGGAAGATTATCTGCTAGATAGATGAAGATTCTAGCAAGAGGACTATTAAGATGAACTACCACAGCCTGTACAAATGAAAACTTATGGCTATTTTAATTGTGGATTCCAAGAATAGAATTTAAACGGAAAATATCTGCCAAAATATACTCACCATTAAAATTTTGTCTTGCTGAGAGGATTAATTCTCATGATCTTGGAAAAATAAAAGCTGTCATTAAGACATGCATGTTATGTATGAGTTAGCAAATGGTGGGGCTGTTGCTGAAATACACCCCATAGAGTAGCTAGTGACATACAGCTACTTGTGTTCAGCAACACAGAGCCTTGACATTGGATTTAGTCTTTAACCTTCTCAAGCTTATTATGCTTTTATTTTGATTGTTATTTAATTACATTTCTCCCTTTTCTTCCCTCCCTTTAAGACCTCCCATATACTCCTCCCTGCTCTCCTTCAAATTCATGGCCTTTTTCCTTAATTGCTATTTCATGAGTATTTGTACTATTTTCAGGGCTGACTAATTGATACTAGACAATTGGTATGCTCTTCCATGGTGAGGGCCCCTCTACCACTTCCAGGTTTGCCTGTGGTTCTTTGTGTAGGGTTGTAAAGCCCAACGCAATGGAGTCAGAACTAGATTGACAACAGGTAGTTTATTAAAGGGATAGTATTCACACAAGGGCCAGTGACCAGGTTAACACCAGAGCCGGAGTGATCAGCAGATGTCTGCTCAGCCTGGTGGGAGAGAGAAAAAGGGCCGCATGCATGCCTCTCTGCTACTTAAACCCTTGCTACATCATTCTGACCACATCCACTTGGGCGTGGTCAGTGGTACTTGTGGCCAGCCCCAGGCAGGCGTGGTTACCTCTAAACATGAGGGTTGAGGCCTCATGGGCTTTTTCCTGTCCAGTTTGGCAGTTGGAGTCATCCATGTTCATCTTCTGTTTGGGTATTTTAAAAGAGATTTGTCTATTTTATGTGTATGAAGTTTTTGCCTTCATGTGAGTATTTGCATCATAAGCTTGTATGATGCCCATCGAAGCCAGGAGACAGTCAGATTTCCTGGAACTAGAGTTACAGACAGTTCGTGGGTGATGAGAACTGAACTTGGGTCCTCTGAAAAATCCATCTCTTCAGCCCCTGCTGAAGCATTTTAAAACAAGTGTCTAATTAGAGATTCCCAGGATTGTCCTCGAGACGTTTCAATCAAGTGGAATTATGCATAATTTTATAGTTATTTAGCAGAAATTATTTATTAGCATAATAAATATAGTACCATTGTTCCTATCTTGGAAGAGTTTATACATTAGAATATTTAAGCACATAAAAGCAGAGTATTTAAAATGCACTCTTGCTACTTTTTTGAAAGTTATATGCTGAAAATGAAATTAGCATCTACCTCTTGCAGAGTTTTGACTGTATGCAAATCTTGTATAATTCAAAGTGTTGACTGGTGTTGAGAATTCATTTTTCTCTTGTGTGTGAACAGAAGCCATATGATTGCATGCACATATCCCATTCAAAAATTTCCAAAAGGTGCAGGTGTCATTTTCTTTACCACATTAGCCATTGTTAGATAAAAATTTTCTTTAAAGAAACTGCCTTGAATGTAAAGAAAATCACTTGGGAATAATGACTTTTGACTTTGTAGGTGGACGCCCTCTGTGAACCTGTGATGTCGATCTGTGTCTTTTCATTTGTATGTTTCCCAGAAACACATTTATTAAAGTCAGAGTGTCTGCATTAGCCATGAATCAACAGTGTTCCCATGGGACTGGGATTAAGTTACTCAATTTTATAGAGCTGAGGAAGTTTTAAGCAGAGTATTTTGTTGTTGTTGCTGTTTCTGGTTTTTCTTTTTCAGTTGGCCCTAGCACAGTGTGAGCGATAGAACACTTCCTAGCAAATTTCCCAAGAGCCAAAATTACTTATGAAGGGGAAAAACTATATTAAAGCCCACTTAATTCCTGAGCTTGTGGAAACTGTGCCAAATAGAGGTAAAGTCATTTCTAGATAAACTGACCGTCTAAGGGACGAGCTCACACCTTTAGTGCAACTGTAGACAATTTGGAAGCAGCATTGAAAGCAGAGCATGATTCTTTAAGCAGACATGCTATCCCATAAACTTGGATTGATGGAAACTGCCCACTAGCATATTTAAAGGCTGAGTGTTCTGTTTTAGCGTGTTTGAGTATGACTGTACATCTGGGGAATGAGTTATAAAATGGAAAGTGTTCCCCAGCTTGAGAATACAGGCAGAACTGTTCCAGCATTATTTTGGGTTGGTGCCAACATTGAAAATTTATTCCTAGTGCACTTCAAGTTAAGGGACCCAGCTTCTCAGAAACAATAAGATAGAAATCATGTTGGTTCGCACACCTTGTTTGGCTGTATAAATCCAGATGAGAAACATGGCAACAATTTTCATATACAGTTATCATATAACTTAAAGTATCCTTCATTGTGATTTGCTTGCAAATGTTAATTGCTATATAGCTAAGCAAACAAGACAAGTCTGTGGATTTTGGTATCACTGTTCATAAGATATACATGAGTAGCAATGAAATAAATGCTGATAAGTTACTTGGCTCCAAGTTTGTTGCTTGTGGACAAGAATTAAATACTGTGATTAAAAAAAAGTATCTTCATTATTAGAAACTAATGTATCAATTTGTTAATGTATTCAATTTAATCTTCTAAAATAGTATAAATTGTATCTGTGAGGAAAGCAAAAGTTGCACATTATAGAACCTGGAGTTTTTTTAAAGTGCTTGTAGTTACAAAAGTGAGGGCTTTTTGATAGGGAAAAATATCTACATTTTCTATGTCAATATCTGAACATAAGGTGAAGCCTTACGAGGACAGATTTTTTTTCTCTTCCTAGTGTAGCTTTCTAGCTTGGGAAATAGCATGAGGTCTATCTCTTGGTTGATTTATTTCCAACATTTCTACTTCCTCGCTCCCTCTCCTGACTCCTCTTCCTTTCTTCTCCATCCTTCTCCTTGTTTCTCTTTCTTATCTCTGTAGCACAAGCTACAGAGTATACATTGTGTATTCATTGTTTCTTCCTATCCCTGACTCCTAATTGCTGGGATTATAGGCGCAAACCAACACCTTGACATTTTTATGTGAGTATTTAAGTAGACAGTTCATTTCCCTCTCCAAATGCACTTAAATTACCATTTAGAATAAGAGTATTCTAACATTTGTATTGTGCCAAAGTGTAAAATGTCTTCATTTGTACTTCACATAACTTAGAAATGAATGTTGCATCACAGAAACAAGGAAGACACTTGTGCATCAATAACATCAATGTTCATTTTTATTAGTTTTGGAGGAAATGAAGTTGATAGCAAAACCAACATCTAGCTTTAAAAATCATGTAATTCAGAATTTCCACGACTATGGCTAATTCGGAATTGCACAGGTTAATGAAAGAGTAATAACTCCTAGCTTCAAAACTATTATACCATAGCTTGATATATGATGAAGTTATTTTAGTATATAATATAATTATTTAAACACACACATATATATGCATGTATATTGAATATTAAATACTGTATTAAATATAAATAATACACTATTGCTAGAAAGCTGCAAAAACAGAAAGTATAACAGAAAAGTGAGGGGTATAAAATACTTTCCTAGACTACGATATAGAGCCTAAAAGTTTTATAAACTTTCAGAAAATAATTTAAAACATAAATGAAATCAGATAATGTAGTGTGTTTTTAAATCTCATCTTCTAACACATGTTTTTGTTTTCTTTTTAGTAAACCATAATTTTTAAATGAAGTTCTTGCTTGTGCTGAGAACTAAGTCTCAACACAAGGATTGAGTGTTCATAGTTTAGTTTGTTTTTAAGTTTTAGTCCTACATTCATGTTTAGATGTTAAAATACCTTTAATTTTTATCCATCTCATTATCTATTTTGTCAAGGCACGCAATGATCCATGTACTTTTGTGTGTGTCACTCTTGGTGATGAATACCTCCCACCCCCCGCATTGTGTTTACAGATTGTAGGGTTTGCCTTCCGCAGTAGATAATCAGAATATCCCTGCTTAATGGAGTTTAGTCTGTCCTTGCTTCCTGTAAACAAAGATGGGGAAAGAACACTGTTTTTACACTGTTTACTGAGTAATATTGTAGTTTTGTGAACTTAGCCATTTTCTCAAGTTAATACAAGTTTTAAATATACTTTATGAATGGTTACTGATTGTGATGTAAGGTAAACTTTTAACCTTGAATTCTTTCTCCTTGAACTATTCCTTTCTCTCTCAACCAGACACACACACACACACACACACACACACAGTAGTTTGGGTAGATAGAAAAGGTGTGCCGCTCTATTGTCGATAAAATGAAAGGTTATCAATAATGTATTTATCATAAACATCTATGTATATGTTAGAATTAACAAGGCAGTCTGATTGCACAATATTACTAAATGTTGTGGATATAAATGGCAACATTTCGTTCATGCCTACATTTAGTTTCTAAAGGACTTTCATTGTCTAAATTAAAATGTCTAGAAAAGCTTGCCTGCTCTTACAAGTGGCCTCTGAGATGTAGCTTGGTACCCTGAGAGCAATACTATTCAGAGACAGAGGTTTGTGACCTAGCGTGAGGTCTGACCTTCTAAATGGGTTGATACATTTATGGATGTGCCACTTCTCAGGCAATTGGCGGTGGGAATAGCTCAACTACCTCTTATTGTTGAAAAGTAAATCATTGGGTTTAATGAAAAATAGTCTAAACTACAATTATTTTTCTCATGGTGAATAGATGCAAGCTCCTAAAAGATGTTTGATCTCTTACCATTGCAATTCTTTGTCTCCTTGGAATTTTAGAGCTACACCACGTTCTGGAAGATGAGATGGATACACACACACACACACACACACACACACACACACACGAATACTGTACATAAACTCAGGAAAATGGTACAATTCAGAGAAAGAATAGTTGCTTTGATTTCTTTTCTAATAACTAGGGTGTTGGCTTTCTAATGTTAGGTTGAGAAATTCACCTGCAGCTGTTTGAAATATATATCATATAATCACAGGCTACATAATGACAGTGTGAAAGTATGTTGTGAGTTTTTATTTTGTATTTAGAAATGGAACATTCACTATATATTTATAGAATAATTTGTACTGTTGCCCCTTTATACTAATTTTTCACTTCACTTTTCCATTCTTCTGCCAAACCCATACAAAGGAAAGACATAGAAGATAGTACTGCTTACTTTTCTTTCAGCTTTGAAAAGCAAATTTTAAAAATGTAAAAGCAAACACCCAATTGATAATATTAGTTCTAATGTAGAAATTAGATTAACCCAAGGTTGTCCTATAGTAGAGAAGAATTTAAAAATTCAAATGCTAGTAGAACATAGTTTTACACCTAATTTTGCATGCCTCTAATACAGGCAAATTAAGGAGAATCTTGAATCTTTGAAGGACAGTCAGGCATATGATACCTACATCCACAGTAACTAAACCACGTCAACATCGTTGGGCTTATTAAATTCAAACCTGAGGAATAAGAGATGCTGTTATAAAGAAAACAAAGTATTTCTTTAACTTCTTTTATAACACAGTATAAAAAGGAAATTGTGCTTTTAGAATATCTTTGTGAAATCAAAATGTCTCTGTAGATGCTCATGATTCACTCCTATCCTCCCGTGGAGCTGCGGTATTCTCAAGCTGACAGAGACAGTCATATTTTATACTGTACAGACGATATTCAAGGTATTCAGAGGCCCTGGGAAGAAGGTGGTGTCTAGATGAGCAGCACCTTCGTATATGCTCACGGAACTGAAAGAAAACTTGAGTCAGGATTACAAAAAGCTGAGAAGCATGGAGAAGCTATGGTGAGTCAGAGGAATCAACAGACCTTGGGAGATTTTGTCAGCTATAGAAATAGTGGATGTTATATTGACCAGGGAGTGAGCCGAGGCACACAGAACATTGAACTCTTGGAAGAAGGAGAATTTCCCAACATCCCACTCTAAATTTGTAAACCAAAGCAAGAAAGAAACTCAGGAGTCCACAGAGTAAAACTGGAAACAGGAAGCAGCTGCTGGGAGTTTCCAGAATGCACCACTCCAAGTCACTATCTGTCCCCAGGGCAGGAGAGAGCAGAACCTGAGAGAAACTCTTCCAGCAAACAACTCTGGCTTCAAGGAGCAAACAGAGAAAATGCTGCCAAACCAGGCATGGTCTCCAAATCCCAAAGCTCCTCCACCCATCAAGATTGGGAGGGAGAAGGGAACTGGGATTGTCATGTAATTCAATCTTGTCTCCAATTCAAATAAAAAAAAAACATGATTAAATAAAAAAGATCTTGGGAGCCATGGAATCACAGAACTGCAAGCAAGTCCCCTGTGAAGAGACCAGAGTTTCCACTTAGTGGATCAACAGAACCATATGGACTCCCTTAATGAACTGGCCTGGACTGACTCCTGGTATAAGTATTCTGGCTAAGCCTCAGCAGAAACTGACGATCAGACCACATGAGCACTGTTAAGTGAGGCAAATCTAACAATAAATAAATAAATAAATAAATAAATAAATAAATAAATAAATGTATTCTCCACACATAGAAAGCAGTTCATGTGCACACATTGCGCATTGGGCTAAGAAACATTAACAAAGGCCTCATCCATGCTGAGACTATACACAAGATACTTTATTTGTCTCCAAGGAGACACTGCTCATCCACTAATCCGGTCTAACAGGTTTAATAACAGAACACAAACGGAAGTCTATCATCAGCTGTTTATTAGATGTTTTAGTGAGGGGAGGAATCCAGTATCCATCCCAGCCAGGGAGAAATAGTGGTTGATGCTATATTTTCACTTTTATGTTACCTTGGTCTTTGCTTTTTTATTAATCTTTGTTTGTACATAAATATTCCTACTTGTTTTCTTTTAGCTCTTTATATTGCTTAGAGAAGTTCAATGATTGCTCCTCGTGTTTTTGTACCGTTTTCATGGATTTTCTGTTTATTTCTCTTACCCACAATACTTCCACGCTTACGTCATTTCCTCCTCTGTCATCCCCCGTATCCTTCATGTTTTACCTTTTCACTCTGCTTTAATAGTCTTGGACCTCACCCCCCCCCCAGTGTCCCAGCTCTCCATCTCGATTTGCCTTCCTTTCCTCTATGCTTCCCAGTTACTCATATCTTTCTACATAATATTCTGCCTTCATTCTACTCACTCTTATAGTGCTACTGGATTTTAAATGGTGATTTGTTTTGGATATAAATAGTGGCCTGTATACCCATCAGTCATGCTTGTTTCTGCCTTAGCATTGTGCTCTCAGACTGAACAGAAAGATTGTCCCTGTTGTGTCTAAAAGATACCACTCCATAGCAATCCTGCCCTAATCTGTGTTCACAAATTACCACAAATTTTAAACCTGAAATTTGTATTTCATTCATATCCTCTCAGTTCCCTGCATATAAGGACTAAGAGTTTTGCCGCCAAATTATGTCTCTTGCCCTTCAAGGACTGGACACTATGACAGCTCATACAACCTAGTAACACTTGGCCATTGCAAATCTTCCAAAAGTGATGATTAAAAATTACTGGAAATAATTTAACCACAGATGCATAAGTACCAACAGAGAAACAAAACCAGCATAAAAAAATCAAGGTAAAAGTTCTCCAAAAGTGATCAACACCATAATAATGAGTTTCTATGAAAGTGAATTAGATGACATTATGAATTTAACAATATATAAGAATATATACAGAAATGAAAAAGACACAAAATATTAAAATTACCAAAAGACAATATAAAGAGTTAAATGGAATAAGTTTATGTTAAATTTTATTTAAGTTAAATGGAAAACAGGATATGAAAGAAGAATTTGACAGAGAAATATTGGAAATGTACAAATTGAAATACAGAAATAAAAAGCTTCTATAAAAATGTTAGATGGCTTCATCAATGAAATAGATCTAGTAGAAGATAGAATATCAGATCTTGAAGACAAGGTAGATGAATGAAAATATCCAGACAATAATAAACATGTAATAAGTCAATAAACATAGCATATAAGTTGTATAGAGTAGCATTAAAAAACAAATATATGAATCATGAGAATAAAGGAAGAATAACTCCAGTTTCCCTAATTTATGGAAAAAGTTGATGGCTTGATATTGACACAGAAACATATATGTACACAAGCAGCATTCAATAGATCAGAATTAAACCACGCAAGCCATAGTCACTTTATTTTTGACAATTACAGTTATACAATTATAAAAATATGTATACAATTATACAATATAAGATTATACAATTATACAAAAACATACATTAGATAAAAGTCTGCTTAACAAAAGTTCTTTTTTCTATTTTTTATTTTTTTAATTTATTAGTTCTAGTTAGGGAACAAGCTTGTTTCACATGTAAGTCCCTTCTCCCTCTCCCTTCCCTCACCCCCATTCCTCCTCCCCCACCCCACACCTACCCTCCACCCCATCCACCCACCATTCCCCAGGCAGGGTAGGACCCTCAACGGGGGCTCTAAAAAGTCCACCAAATCTTCCTGTGCTGGTCCTGGGCCCTTCCCCATGTGTCCAGGGCCAGAGTGTAACCCTTCACATGGGATGGGCTCTCAAAGTCCACTGTAGCCTCGTAGAAAGTTTGGCAATATCCCATCTGCTTCTATTGTGCAGAACAGTTTGAGGAGTACTGGAATTAGCTCTTGTTTGAATTTCTGGTAGAATTCTGCAGTGAAGTCATCTGGCCCTGGGCTTTTTTTTTTGGTTGGGAGGCTTTTGATGACTGCTTCTATTTCATTAGGGGTTATAAGTCGATTTAAACTATCTGATCTTGATTTAATTTTGGTAAGTGGTATTTATCCAGAAATCTGTCCATTTCCTTTAGATTTTCCAATTTTGGGGAGTACAGGTTTTCAAAATATGACCTGAAGATTCTCTGGATTTCCTCAGTGTCTGTTGTTATATCCCCCTTTTCATTTCTGATTTTGTTACTTAGCATGCTCTCTCTCTGCCTTTTGGTTAGTTTGGCTAGAGGTTTGTCTATCTTATTGATCTTCTCAAAGAATCAACTCTTTGTTTTATTGATTCTTTGTTTGTTGATTCTAGTTTCTACTTTGTTGATTTCGGCTCTCAGGTTGATTATTTCCTGGTGTCTACTCCTCCTTGGTGTGTTTGCTTCTTTTTGCTCAAAAGCTTTCAGTTGTTCTGTCAATTCTCTAATGTGACTTTCCTCCAGTTTCTTCATGTGAGCACTTAGTGCTATGAACTTCCCTCTTAGCACTGCTTTCAGAGTGTCCCATAAGTTTGGGTATGTTGTGTCTACATTCTCATTAAATTCTAGGAAGTCTTTAATTTCTTTTTTTATTTCTTCCTCAACCCAGGAATGGTGCAATTGGGTGTTATTCATTTTCCATGTGAATGTAGGTTTTCTGCAATTCATATTGCTGTTGAATTCTAGCTTTAATGCATGGTGGTCTGATAAGATATAGGGGGTTATTTCAATTCTTTTGTAACTGTGGAGGTTTGCTTTGCTGCCAACTATGTGGTCAATTTTTGAGAAGGTTCCATGTGACGCTGAGAAGAAGGTATATTCCTTTGTGTTTGGATGGAATGTTCTATAGATATCTGTTAAACCCAGTTGGGTCATAACTTCTGTCAGATCCTTTGTTTCTTTGTTAAGTTTCTGTCTGGTGGTCTTGTCTAGTGGTGTAAGGGGGTGTTGAAGTCTCCTACTATAAGTGTGTCTGGTTTTATGTGTGGTTTGAGCTTTAGTAATGTTTCTTTTACAAATGTGGGTGCTTTTGTATTTGGGGCATAGATGTTCAGGATTGAGACTTCATCTTGATGGACTTTTTCTGTGATGAGTATCAAATGCCCTTCTTCATCTCTTTTGATTGCTTTTAGTTTAAAGTCTAATTTGTTAGATATTAGGATTGCTATACCAGCTTGTTTCTTGAGCCCATTTGATTGGAAAACTTTTTCCCATCCTTTTACTCTGAGGTATCGCCTGTCTTTGAAATTGAGGTGTGTTTCTTGTAAACAGCAGAAGGATGGATTCTGTCTTCATATCCATTCTGTTAACCTATATCTTTTTATGGGTAAGTTAAGACCATTGATATTTAGGGATATTAGTGTCCATTGTTCATTGGTTCTTCTTTGTTTTGGATTTATTGTTGGTGGTGTCATTGCATGTGGATATCGCTCTCCTGTTTCTTTTTGTGTTTGGTAAAATTAGATTATCTGTTGACAGTGTTTTTGTGAGTGTAGTTATGTTTGTTGGGTTGGAGTTTTCCTTCCAGAACCTTCTGTAGTTCTGGATTTGTGGTTATGTATTGTTTAAATCTGTTTTTGTCATGGAGTATCTTGTTTTCTCCATCTATAGTGATTGAAAGTTTAGCTGGGTACAGTAGTCTGGGTTGACATCCATGCTCCCTTAGTGCTTGTAGGTATCTATCCAAGACCTTCTGGCTTTCATATTTTACATTGAGAAGTCAGGTGTGATTCTGATAGGTCTGCCTTTATATGTTACTTGGCCTTTTTTTCTTTGCTGCTCTTAATATTTTCTCTTTATTCTGTAGATTTGGTGTTTTGATTATTATGTGTGTGTGTGGGGGACTTCTTTTTGTGGTCCAGTCTGTTTGGTGTCCTGTAAGCTTCTTGTACTTTCGTAGGCATATCCTTCTGTAGGTTGGGGAAGTTTTCTTCTATGATTTCACTGAATATGTTTTCTGTACCTTTGAGCAGTGTTTCTTCACCTTCTTCTACACCTGTTATTCTTAGGTTTGGTCTTTTTACGGTGTCCCATATTTCCTGGATATTTTGTGTTAGGGATTTGTTGGACTTGAGGAGAATCTCTGTCTGTAAGTTCAAGGCTAGTCTTTTCTACATAATGAGTCCCAGAACTTCATAGAGAGACATTGTCTCACAAACCATCAATCAAACAAGAAAAACAACAATAAAATGGATAAAAACTATTATGTAAGACCTGAAATTCCAAAACAATTAGGGTAAACATACAGAAACCACTTTAAGATTTAGATATCAAAGAAGGACTTTCTGAAAATTATTACAGTAGCTCATGAAATAAAGCCAAATTGAATTGCAGAAATTAAAAAGATTGTGCATAGCGAAGGAAATAATTCAGGAAAGAAAAGACACAAGGAATGGGAGAAGAATCTTCCCTAATTATGTATCACAGAGATTAGTGTATAGAATATTTAAAGAACTAAGCTGAACTAGCCAATCAATAAATGAGCCAGTAAAACTAACAACTCTATAAAGACCAAGTTCAAAGTGGCTCCAAGGGATGAATTAGAAGCTCCTTAGGAGTTTAGATTACTGTAGAATTAAGGACTGAGGCCTCTGTACACCTTACACTGAATGACAAAAATTGTATTATAGCTATAAAAATAGTTGTTTTTTAAATAGTCAAACCAAAGTGTATTTCTTAAAAAAAATTTCTTGGATAAAATCACTGTACAGGAAACTGCCAAATATTGCTTCATTTTTATCAAATCAAAGTATATATAAAACATAACAGAATAATCCATGTTGTATAAATTACTTCCATTCTGACTATGAAGTTCATTTCTGTCACACTTTTGTAAGCTAGTGCTACATTTATCCAATCAAGATAGAGAAGGAAGTCATGCAGGCAGTCTGGGCAGGGTCCCCTGGATGCCCTTCTCCACATGCTTTGAAGTGCTGCATTGATAATAGGAACATTCACGGGACAGATTTGGGAAAGCATATAGAGTGAAATAAATTTTATCCAAGCCTAAATGCCATAGGGAAATGTAACTTGAACTAAAAATTTAAATCACAGCAATTTATAGATGCTGGCCCACAATGTTTTTTCTTAAAAAAGAAAGAAAGAAGGGAAGAAAGAAAGGAAGGAAGGAACAAGGAAAGAAGGAAAGAACCAAGAAAAGCAAGTAGAATAACTTATGGTTCTATGTGTGCAGTCTATTTGATTGCTTGGAAGCTATTTGAAAAGTCTCAAGACAACATTGAGCATGTTTAAACACGTGTTGCTGCTAAAGTCTTTTGGGAAAACAACTCTAGTTATTTACCTTGTGCTCATGAGGAGCAAAAGTCATTTTAACTTGCACTCCTGAGCAGATATATGACAAAGGCAAGAAAACTGAGAGACCTTGGCTTCTGGATCCAAGAAATAGAAGAAAACAACAAGTTCAAGACACATGGGCATGTAGTGCTTTCCTATTACAGCATTAAAAACTGCCTTCCATTTTTTTATGCATTTTGAGACTGTCAAATGTCATTCTTCCTCAATCATGTAAGATAAAGCAAATATACATAGTTTGGTTTTTTCGAACTTAAGCAGTAGAAGCCTAACTTTAAAATTTGCTAATTTTCTATAAAAGGTAACTTCTTAAATCATCCATGGATGATGGATAATTTAAAAATTGTTCAGGATCTTGTGGTTTAGTATCACCTAACAACTTCAGTGTTTTTGTTTGTTTGTTTGTTTGTTTGTTTTGTGTTTCAAGACAGGGTTTCTCTGTGTAACCCTGGCTTTCTTGGAACCTCCTCTGTAGACCAGGCTGGCCTCAAACTCATAGATACATCTGCTTTTGCCTCCTGAATGCAGGGGTTATAGGTGTGCGTCACCCCAGCCAACTTCAGCAATTTTAAGGTAAAGTTGGACAAAGATTTGATAACAGATTTAAGTAAGGTCATGTATGCTGTGTCCTAATTAGCAATTTCCTTCAGATGACATAATTATGGAGATGCATCTAGAAATACACATACTATCTTTCTATCACTGTCTTTATCTAATTTCCTACATGTAAATATATTTAAGATAAGTTTGCAGTTATATAACTTATATAAGCAATATTTTATTTTATATAAACTTGCTTTCCAGTTGATGGCTGAATAGAGAGGAAAGCATTTATCTTGAAAAAGATGGCACCTCTTGCTTGCACATTCACAAGTCGGATTATGGAAATGGAAATAGCCCAAGGGCTTGTGGCATGATTTTAGAAAAACAGTGCTGTTAAATCTCTATTTTTTTTATTTTATTTTTTTGTAATTTGGATGAAGAGATTAAAATGTCTCCTTGCCTATTGTACTCTCTTAGACATATCAATACAGAGCTTGTCAAGAGCCTGTGCTGAGGAAAATGGACAATGCAGGAGGGATTACTGTATGGAGAAAACATATCTGAGAACCAAAGAGTTGACATAAGCATGGCCTCCCAAACAGTTCCCTTGCTGTTTCTAAGAAACCCAGTCAGAACATGCACAGGCACATAGCATCATAGTTTTATGCAAACAAAATAATGAAAATTATAGGAAATAGGCAGATATGCAGATATATACACACAATAAAAGATGCAAATACATATACATGATAAAATTTAAAAAGCATAGGAAAATAGTTATAGAGCTGTCTATATAAATTTCAAAATATGCCAAAAAATCATTATGGTTATCTTGACTTACTTAAAATCTAAATGATGCAAATCATTGCTAAAATATGAAAGAATACTTATATTAGAATTCAGTAAAGCATGGCATGTAAAAATTTAGATATTTTGAAATTAACTAAAGTTCTATATCTTGCAAAAAAAGGTACTCCTTATCTTTTATATACAATAGAAAGAATTTGGTTCTAAATAGTTTGTAATTTTAAGACACATTTAGAAATGATGTGGTGTGTTTTTTTTCTTCCAATCTTTTTTTTCTGTCTTCCATTCTATTTCTTTCTTACCAAATTATTAAGCAAAGGCAGGCAGATTTCCACAGAGAAACCCTGTCACAGGAAAAAGAAAAATGGGGGAAATAAAGGAAATAGAATAATAAATAAACCATGTAAAGATAGAAAATACACAGAGAGTCTGGATACTATATGCTATATTGTTGTCTTTAAATTGTTTGATTGCTGAGGAAAGAGCTACAGCTGCTACAATACATTTGATTATCAATGCTGCTAAAATTAATCCAACTTACACATTTTAAAAATGCTTTGTCTTCTAAGTTTGAATATAAGGACAGGTTACTTGGGAAAGGAGTTTTTGCTTGTGTTTCCACAGAAAATGGAAAGCTATGGATTCCTTCCAGACTAATATGGTTTGATCAAGCAAGACCCCCTGAAACAGTGGCCCAACTGATCCCACATCCAAAACAGCTGAGATGATGCAGTCATAGATGACTAGAGCCAGGTTTCTGTGTTTTATCATGATCCCCATGGTATGGACATCACCCCAAACCAGCAGGAAGCAGTTTGGAATTTGGAAAGAATGATGCCCAAATTCACAAATATTGTTTATAAATGCTTGTTTTCATTTAAATACGGTTGTTTATAAATGGTAATGACCACAGTCAATCTCTTTTTAAAGGAAATAAGGGGAATAGGATATAGGAATGAATACTTTACATTGGTATGGATTTTCATTTATTGATACAAATTTAATGTTACTTTTGTGATATGTATATTTCTCCTCTTGTTTAGATATTGTGTTATGCAGATATTTTAAAGTGTAATACATAATTAAATAGAGATTATATAGTCACCTAGAATAGTCAGAACTTATAATTAGGTTAGTTAGGCATTCTAGATATAGAGAGATATATTTGAGATGGTTAGGTATTCTTCAAACCTTTCAAAGACCTACAGAATATGGCATTTAAATGGTTTAAGGTTTTTCATGACAGTGAGACACAACTGCTCCTGGCACACCAATTACATCAGAGGGGAGGATGTTAATCAAAGAAACACATTATGGAGTTTGCTTTCAACATGGCAATATTACACATTTGGGCAAGAAACTGCTCTTACCTAGACTGTTTGATACTATATAAACTGGACATGCAGGACCCACATGAAAGTGACTGCAGAACTTGTAAAACAAGATAGTCCTGAAGGGTTCCTGCTTCATGGAGAGTCTGTCAGACACACTGTGGCCTATAGGCTGAAGATGGATGTTCCAACATTACAGAGAACTTTGGGTGACTGTCCAGTTAGCCAGATATCTCTATCAGACCTAGAGTTTATATTATCCTTCTGTGGTGTTTGATGGAGTTGAAGACAGATAGTTATAGTTATAGTTTTCTTTAGTTATTATAAAAGATAAGTTATATACAAGACCTTAGACTCACAAAGATACGATAAATGATAGAATATTTTCTTTAAATTTTGGTAAATGTTGATGAACTAAATATCATAACTATAGTTCTTACTTGATAACTATTTTGGTACGTATTTTACTATGTTAATGTTAAAACCATTATTTTTATTTAGACATAAAAGAGGAGATGATGGGGAACATCCTTCTGTGTATGTTTATCTTATTGGTTGTTGAATAAAGCACTGTTGGCCAATAAGGGAGCAAGTCAGGCAGGACTAGGAGTCGAGGAGGATTCTGGGAAATGTTGTAAAGTCTTGTGATCTAGGCAGGAAGAGACATAGCAGACAGACTCAGAATAAAAGCAGGACAAGCAGGAAGTTCTGCTCTTCCTCTTCCTCTGTTCTCTTCTCTGGAGCCACCATGTGATCCACTGGCAAGAGAGGGTACATATGGCTGGTGTCCTCAATAAGATAAGTTTATAAAATATATAGATTAATAGTTATGGGTGATACTTAAGACAGAGATACCAAATAAGAAATCTTAGTCATTGGCCAGCAGCATTGTACCTAATATAAGACTCTGTGTGTTATTTTGGGCACCCACATGGCAGCAGGGCTCGGGCAGCTTGCTGGAAAGATTTATTGTTACACAATACAAAAGCAAACACTAAAAGAAGGCATTGGCAAGTAAGAAAGGGATTCAACAGACATTAGAACAGTAGTATGCTAGCTGGGAAATCCTCTAATACAGCATTGACATAGCACTTGCCAATTCTTGTCGTGTAAACATCCCACATATGGTGGGTCTCAGTCTACTAAGAATTCAACAACCTCTCTCTCAATAAACAAACAATAAGGGAAATGGAGGTGATATGAGAGGAGTTGGAAGAGGGGAAAGAATATGATCAACATATATATTGTATGAAAAATTTAAACAAAACACTGCAAAAAGAATTCAGCAACCATCTCAAAAAGTCTTAACTTATTGTTTCTTTGAATAGCTATTTGTAAACTGTTAATCACATCATCAAAAATTTTTCTAAAAATTTTAAATCATCATAATGTGAATTACTTTTCAATTATTCAAGATGTTAATTACAACCACGATCATTTCATCAAAATTTATTTTTTGTCATGGTCTGGAATACATCAGTTGCTCATGGATGAATGTCCACTCAAAGCTTCTGTTTACTTAAGTGGCTGAATCATCTTCATTAAACAATCACGCATTTGATCTTTTGTAAAATATACTTGCAACATCTGTGTATATTCTGCAACATTGTCACATGATCAAAGGGATCATAGCTGACTTCACCAGCATTTTTCCCTGAGACATGTATGGGAAAACATTTCCAGTCCAGAGAATTCCGCAACTGTATTTTTCTCTATCCTGTAGGTAGAATTTTTCATGAGGACTGCTGATCAGCTTTATCCCTCTATCTGGATCCCAAATAACCACACAGAGACTCACTATTAATTACAAAGGCTCTGCTGATAGCTTAGGCTTGTTACTAACTAGTTCATACATCTTAAATTAGCCCATATTTCTTATTGCATGTTCATCCTCTGGCTTCCTCTTCCTCTGGCTGGCATCTTTGTGCCACTCCCTTCTTTCCAGCATCCTTACAGTTTGTCTCTCCCACCTATCCTCTTCCTGCCTACCTATTAGCCAATCAGCCTTTTTATTAAACCAATCAGAAGGCACCATGACAAAGACATGTCTTCACAATGTGCAGAAGGATTGCTCCACAGCACTGTCCCTAGTGATAAGGAAAATGACACCTCAATTCACATCAACACAGCAATTTTCAGTTGCATGTGGGAGAAATAAGTCCTAGAAACAATGTCATATGACATCATGAAACATAACAGATGATGTTACAGTGATAGGAAACTCAGTAAGTATATTCATTGTTATCCATTTTTTTCTACAAATCCAAGAACTTGGCAGATTTTCTGTTAAAGTTATATTTTCTTTCCAAGATTTATTCAAATAGTTTAGTAAAAATTATGATACACAACCACATTAATAGATCTAGAAACAAATCTGGCTTGCTAAATATGATTTCAAGGGAAAAAAACAAAAAGTATGTCTTCAGAGGCACAATAATATATAGCAATTAATTGATAAATTGAATTTTAGGCAACTTAATTATTCTAGTAGTAAACAAAAATAAATAAAGAGGGACTATTTATTTAAAATTCTATCTTCCTTCAGCTTTTTACTGTAAAACTCATTTAGCCATATATATATTTAAATTTTATTATACCTTTAAAATATTTATGTGGTGTTAGAACAATGGGGGTACTGTCTAACTTATCCATTTTTTCCTTAAGGTTTGGTTTTCTTGCGAAAGACAGTAACTGTGTGTCTTTGGTTTGGGGGAATTTATATTGCCATCTAAACTTGCAGTCATTTAATTTGGTGAGTCTTCAGAGATGATCGGCTGTCTTTCTTTTGGAATTTAATTGAGAATTAATGCTTGAATTTAATGTATAGAGTTGTCTAAAGAAATTATTGAGGTTAGCTCTTTATCCACTGAGAAATTCTCTACTCTGTGGAAAGGAGCAATTGTCCTTAAAATGTCAGGCAAATGGTATGTATACACTGTGTAAGTTTATGGTTTTGTTTACTTTTTACTAACAATAGTCTAGCTACTTCATTAGCCCATGTGTGACAAAGTGTGAGAGCTCTCTTTTTAATCAAATGGCTTATTACTTCATGATAGTCCACTATTGCTGTTCGTCATCAACATTGCCATTAGTTGTTTAGAGATTTGCATCCTTCACATGAAATTATTGTATGGAACACATCACTAAACATACAGAATGTAAGTTTGATAAGTGTGTGTGTTTCTTTTGTGCCTGTACTCAAGGAAATCAGAACCAGCCACACATCCTGACCACACTTGTGGACAAGATTATCTCTTTTGTGATTTGTCACTCACTGTAATGTTATGTTTTATCTTTGGAAAGATGCATCTTTAGTGGCATTTTGAAATTTTGCTTTCTCTATGCCTTTCTTACTCCCATGTCTAGTAGTCAAATCTAGAAGTTTAATGGCATAAACCACCATGTATTTAGTAAGAAAACTGGTCATATTTAGCAACAACTACTTAACTTCAGTGACAGTAGTACTGCTTCCAATACTAAAAAGAAGAAAAGGTAACCAATATTTTATTTTTGTTAATAATAATAAAAGAAAAGGTAGAGAATTTCTGTAGTAAATAACTTCAAATATGAGATAATTTTTTACTTTCACAGACAAGTTTAACTTTTGCTTTTTGGAAGAGTTGAGTAATTTTTGTTTGAAACGCATTGTCATGTTTATTTTGTTCATTTGTTTCCTAAAGACATGAATATTTCTTTGTCTGTTTCTAGATTTCAAAGTAAATTTGATTTACAATTTGCTCATGAATCTTTTAATTGCACCTCTGTGCATGTCCGTGTTATTAATAAGAGCTGTTCTCATACTTTAAAAGTAAAATACTCCTATGTTTGTCTCACAGTCTCTCAGGTTGGTTTCTTTTAAAATTGGATTCTTATAGTCTTCCATTCTAGAAGGAATAGGTCTTGGTAAAGAAGCACACAACCCTGAAGAATGATTTTTTAGAATTTTTTTATTCTTTAATTACCACTCATATTTACATATCCCCCCATTCCCTTGTCCTCCCATCCTGCCATGTTTCCAACCAAACCCCCAACCCATCCCCAACTTCTCCCCAGGGATAGTGAGGCCCTCCTCAAGGGACCTTCAAAGTCCATCATATGGGGGAGAGCCTAGGCCCTCCTTGCTGTATCTGACCTCTAACAGTGGAGCCAGTCTTTATCCCTAGAGCACAAATGGACTTTGGGAGTCCATTCCCTATGGAGAGATACTATTGCAGCCTGAAGAATTTTTTTACAGTAGAATTAAGTGCACGGGGGGTGGGTGGGCAGTTACATATTATTTAGATAATGATAAAAATGCACAGGATCATTTGTAATTTCTGATGGCCTTAGGAAGTGGCTTGACTAGTCTTTTTTTTTTTTTTTTTTGGTTCTGATTTTCTGCCCTTTATGTAATAAACTCTTTGCCCTGCAGCAGGGAGAATGTCAGTACTGGGAACTTTCTCAGGCTCTGAGCCTCACTTTTTCAATGTGCACTGCCAGTTTACCAGTCATTAACAGAATCTTAGACAACAATAGCCAGCAACCTCAAACATCAGTTCTCCGGTGAGGAGTACAAAGGGCCAATTGATAGGAACATCCCTCTGGATGCGTAGAATTGCTAAGTCAATAGCAGTTACATTCTGTGAGTTTAGAAAGATTTAGTAAAGGTCATAAATAAGGATGGTGGCAGCGGGAGGAAGAGATACACCAACGGTTTCCAGAGTGTTGTGTAATATTCTATCTTAAATCGCCATCTTCCCACCATGTGTTTTTATGGGTCTTTAAAATATAGTCTAAGGCAATGTTGTCTTTGTCTACTCTATTTTTTGAATCCTACAGATCTTTATCTATATAGTTTGGTTTCTAATTTCATAACTTAATAGGATTTCTGTGTGAGAATGTGTGTAGATTATATCTGTTTCTTGTGTTTTTCCTTTTGACTCTTTTCTTTTTTCTGCTTATTTGTTTTGTCCGAGTAAGGTTTGTTTGTGTTTATTTTATCTTACTTAGTCTTCCTTTCTTCATTTTTTTTAGATGCCTGTTTATTTTCTATTGAGAAAGAACAAAGACAGGGTGTGGATCTGGGTGACGGAGGTGGAGAAAGGACTTAGGGGAAGGGGGGAAATTGCAGTCAGAATATATTATTGTTACAAATGTCTATTTCATAAAAAATTCTTAAGCTGGGTGTGGTGGTGCAGGCCCCTCATCCCAGCACTTGTGAAGGAGAGGCAGGCAGAGCTCTGTGTGTTCGAGGTCAGCCTGGTCTACAAAGCAAGTTCCAAAACAGCTGGAGCTGCTACACAGAGAAACTCTCTCTCTAAAAACAAAACAACAAACAAACAAACAAACAGATTTTAAAATTAACAAATGAGATTTAAAGGAAACCATAAATGTGAAAAAATAGATAAATGATGTTTACTGTTCTATTTCAATTCCATTTTTTGTTTTATTTTTCAAAAACTTACACTTACGTTTCATTTCTAAATCATTATAGAAGATCTTTAAGACATGTAACATGCTGTTCAATAAATATTAAGTGGATCTTGCCAGAGGACTGAGATTTGGGGTGTTTTTGTTTCTTTTGTGTCAGAGGGCAGCTGGATAGCAGCTTCAAGGACACCAGGTTATTTAACGGATGGAATAGATCTGTTCTTTGCAACTGCAACTTAGAATGTTCTCTTAGTGGTGTCCACTCAGTCCTTCCTCCTGTATGTCCTAATAAGCTTCAAACTTCCTTTGTCTGGAGTGACTTCCCTGCCATCATTACTATTCTTATACTCATGATGTCACCTGCATGGTGCAAATTCCTTCAAAGAGTAAGCACACAGCAGAAAGTGTGATGTGTTACAGGGTTGCTTATTAACATAAAATATATATTACAGTCACAGTTAATAGCCATATTTCAATAAAAAATACAAACAATTCCCCTGTTTTCATCATTCAAGCAAAAAAAAAAAACCCTTCAGAATCAATATATACTCACATTTATATTATATGACATCTTATAGTAGGGATATTGAAAATTGGAAAGGTAGTTGTCTACCTTAAATTATGAAGTTAAATACATGGAATTAAACAATTATGCTTAAAGAATAATGATTATATAATAAGTACAATTTAGTTATTTTCTTATTAACCATTCATGACAATTACAATTAAAAATAAATACCTTATGTTAAAGAATTTGTTATTCAAAATACATAAACCATTGAATTTTATCTGATGGTTGAACAGAAAGATTTCTGTTTCTAGTGAACTACAGGATTTATTCACTATTTTAGAAGGTTTAGCAATATCCCCAATTCCAGAAATCCCTTAGTATATGTAAAACAATGTACAAATATTTTAAAAATTTAGTCTTCAAAGTCATATTTTTTGAGTATTTACTAAATTAATGGCAGTAAGCTACAGTTCCCTTTAAATGTAGGCGTACTACAGTCCAGCCCATTAAGTGCTTTGGAGCAGAGTTTGGGCTATTTGGCATCAACTATTCTGTTCTTCCGATAAGTACCTAAACAGGATGTCCTTGCAAATTAAATGAGGAATAGCTCTGGCAGGTTTCCTCCCTTGGGAGTAGCATTAAGATTGGCAGATGGCTTAAGAGAAGTACACAGGAATGCACTTTAGCCAGTACTAGAAAATGTTCCAGTAGATATTGCGGAGGTTAATTCATGAAGACCAATCTCCCTTCCTCCTGCACTGAAATGCTTTAATGGCCTCAGGCTGAAAAGACCTAACTTATTTTACCCAAGCTGTTCCAATCGATCCACAATGAGATCTTAAATATTTAAATATAGCTAGTGTAATAAATTCTAATTTCTTATCCTAGAAGTTTATTTTTAGATATTGAAGGAGGTAGAGAAAGTACTCTTTTCTAAGTCCTGGACACTGTTATTCTGCACATAATTTAAGTTCCTTATCTTCTTTCTTTTATTGTATCTTATTTAGACATACAAAGTTATATTGATAAAGTAGAAGATATAGTAGGTGTTTCTTTGTGCTCCATGATTAAGTGTTAATAGCTTTATGAAAAATGTATGTACTCTGTAGTAATGTCAAAGCAATAATTTGGAATACTCCAGTTAATGTCCCAAGTTTAAAAATTAATGTTAAATCAATTAGATAAAAGTAATTGGAAGTTAGAAAAATATTTAAATTTTTACATATTATGAGTTGAACATCTAGGGTTTGTTCACTCTTGTGTAATCCAGATTGTATTATAGAGCTTAGTTTCAATTTCTCGAACATTCTGTTTATGGTTGTCCTGATAACACATAGGCAGGCTTCGAACCTGCATAATACAAGTTTACACAGAGACAAATTCTCAGTTGTAGTGAGGAGGGTGAACTCAGTCTGTGTCCATCACCTAGTCCATCTTCTTTTTCTCTGTACATATCTAATTTTAGTTTTTGTGGACCACTTTCATTTTATGTTTCTCTGTCTTTCTCTCTGTGTCTCTGTCTCTGGGTGTCTTTCTGTCTCTCTCATGTAGATAGACTTTCAGGAGGATGGAGTAAAGACTTATTGATACATTTCCCCCAAAGCACAAGCAGACCTGGTGTGAGCTTCTTGCTGTCTTGGCCTTTCAAGTGCGCATCTATTGTCTTAGGTTGTCTGATAGTATCTCTTCACATTTTTCTCTTCTTTCTAACTTCAGGTGAAGCTGCCGTGTCTCCCTGCCTCTGTCATTTTGGTAACCCATGTCTGCCCACTTTTCTCTCTTCTAGTTTTGTCTGTTGCTTTAAACTAATAACAATTTTTCTCTGTTTAATTTATTTCCATTCCCAAACTTAGTATCTAACATTTAAGGACACACCATAATATCTTCCATCCACTTGACAAAGTCACTTAGGAAGAGAGTCTCAGTGAGGATATTGATCAACACGGCCTTTGCAGAAGTCTGGGAGGGATTACCTTGATTACCTTAGTCAAGGAGGAAAGATTCTGCTGTTGTTGAATTACATAGGTAGAGCATCTTACATCGTGTGAGTGAAGAAAATAAACTGAGCACAATGGTGCATGCATTGCTTGCATTCTGCTTCTTGACCTTAGGTATAATGTCACCAACTGTCTCATGCTCTTGCTGCTGTGATATCCTCACAATGATGCATGGCAACCTGGAACTGTGAATGCAAATAAAACCATTCTTCCCTGACTCCCTATTGTCAGTGTTTTATCACAGGCTCAGGAAACTTACTGGAGCTGACTGTTTTTAATTGCTATGATTATGTGTTGCCTCCACTAAATGTACCTGGCTGAAACAGGAAAAAACACTATTAGTGTGTAACTATAAGTCTTTCCACAAGCTGCCCAGCCCTGCCGCCATGTGGGTGCCCAAAATAACACACAGAGATTAATATTAGGTACAATGCTGCTGGCCAATGACTAGGATTTCTTATATGCTAGCCCAGTCTTAATTATCAAACATAACTACTAATTTATACATTTTATAAAGACTTATCTTATAGAGGACACTGACCTTATGCATCCTGTCTTCCCAGGAATCACATGGCAACTCCGTCTTTACTACATTTCCCAGAATCCTCCTTGACTCCTAGTCCTGCCTATCTTGCTTTCCTATTGGCCAACAGAGCTTTATTTATCAGCCAATAAGACAAACATATATACAGAAGAACTTCCCCCATCATTAGTGTAAAAGAATAGAAAAGTAAAAGGATGGAAAAGACATTCCAAGCAAATAACATGAGAAAAAAATAGCATTTGTAGCTACATAGATACTTGGCTAATGAGACTTCCAACCAAAGTCAGAACAGATAAGAGTATCAGTTGGGGGGGGGGAGGCAGACAGCACCTAGGCACTCTCCTGAAGGCCTTGGCCAACTCCCAGGAGATGTGCCAGTAGGCTCTGCTGGCAGGGACATTGGGACAGGGACACCAAAGCAGGGCCAGCCCCAGGTCTCTGTGGTGGTGAGCAGCCTGTGTCCCCATAAAGAATAAAAAAAGAGGATCAGTTCATTTTGATTAAGGGAACAACCCATCAAGAGGAAATTAAATGCTGACCATGAATTTACTAAACAGACACACCCAATTAAAAAAAATCTACTAGTTAGAAAAACACAGAAAATATTGGATGCACTTATAGCACTGCATTCAAACGAAAATTGAATGAACCAGAAACTTTGACTAAAATAGAACTTTCTAAGGGACAAGTTTATAACTACAGATGCTTATATTTAAAAGTAAGAGATCTCAAATAAACACCTTAGTTTGGCATCACAAAGTCCAATAAAGATCAGAGCACACCAATGCACAAATCAGTAGGAGGAATGAAATAATAAAAATCAGGGTTGAAATTGGTGAGATGGAAAAACAAACAAATGGAAAAACAAACAAAATACATGATATGTAGAGAGTCCAGGGAACAAAGAGTTCTTTGAAAAGTTAAACATGCAGGATGCCCAATATATACAAAACAATGAATGTAGTATTTCCATAGATAGATTCATGAATAGAAATCCCAGGATAATGCCAATGTATATAGAAAATGCTCTTGACAAAGTACAAATTTTTATGATATAAGCCCTCAGAAAAGAAGCAACAACCTCCTCATAATAAAGGCCATATGTGGCAAATCTACAATCAACAGTATACTGAACTGTGAAAGCTCCACTAAGCAAGGAGACAAAGGGTCAACTTTCTCTACTCATATTCAGTGTCATCCACAGGTCTTTATGTATTATTAATGAGGAATAAATACAAACAGAAAAAAGAAGTCAAATTATCCCCATGAGCTGATATACTACTAAACACAAGACCTTAAAGATTGTTACTAAACTGTTCAGCACTGATAATCAGTTTTAGTAAAGTAGCAGGTAACCCTAACCCTAACCCTAACTCTAATCAATACTTCCTCCCCACAATGGTAATGGATGCACCAAGAATGAAGTAAAGATGGCAATCTCATTCAGCAAGAACTCTTCAAATAATACCAAGATAACCAAAGAGGTGAAATACCTCTACAATGGAAGTATTTAAACACTGAAGAAAGAAATTAAAAGAGGTACCAGAAATGGAGAGTCAAACCCCCTTCACTCCTTGATTAAGGCAGAATTATTATTGGGAAGATGACTACACTCTTCATACTGATTTACTGAACACAACAATTCACATCAAAGCTAAAGAGCATTCTTTACAAAAATAGAAAAAGTCCAGAAGTCACATTAAAGCACAAATGCCTAGGCTTGTCAAAGCAATCTGACTAGAAACAATGATGTTGAAATTTGAAGGTATACTACAGGGCTATAGTGACAAAACATCAAAACAACAACATAAAGCAGACAAGATCAATAGAATAGAAGAGAGGGCCCAGAAATAAACCTGCACAGATACAGCACCTGAGTTTTTCCAAACATGTTAACAACACACTGGAGAAAAGACAATGACTTCAGCAAATGGTGCTGGAGAATCAATATCCACATTTAAAAGAATTGACAACTCCAATACACAACATACAAAAATACACACTTTTTTTCTTTTTTTCTTTAAAGAATATTTTGTTAGTTTTTGTAATCAAACCCACGTAGATAAGACCTTACATATTTAATACAGTGCATTATACCTGTACAAATGGAAAAAAATTAAGTTCAACATTTCTAGACCAATATGGCTGTTAATTTCTGTACAATGCCAACTCAACACGGTAAACTTAGATACTTTTTTCCAAAGTTGACAGCACAGCTAAAGTTTCCAAAAATTCAAATTATATATATATATATATATATATATATATATATATATATATATATGCAGTATGTTATGCATCGATAGCAGCAACAGTTTTTCCAGGTTCTGCAGTCATTGAACAAAATTGTAGAGACATCCAGCATACTCCATTAAAAAACAACAACAATAAAAAAGTAAAAAACAAAATCCCAGAAAACAGTACAGTTCTGTTACTCTTGTGGTACCTGGCACCATTATTTTTTTAAATTAGCTTCTCAATCATTATCTGGAAGGAAACCATTCTGAGCAACATCATTAAAAACAGCTCTGATAAAGCACGTTCACTACTATGTATCATAAAGCAGGTCCACATATGAGTGAGTACATATCATGTTTGTCTTTTTGTGATTGGGTTACCTCACTCAGAATGGTTTCTTCGAGTTCCATCCATTTTCCTGCAAATTTCAAGATTCCATTGTTTTTTTCTGCTGAGTAGTACTCCATTGTGTAAATGTACCACATTTTCTCTATCCATTCTTCAGTTGATGGGCATGTAGGCTGCTTCCAGTTTCTGGCTATTACAAATAATGCTGCTATGAACATCGTTGAACATATGTCCCTGCTGTATGAATGTGCTTCTTTTGGGTATATGCCTAGGAGTGGAATTGCTGGATCAAAAATACACAGTTTTATACAAAACTATAGAATACATGTAATACATAATGTAACTCATGAACTTCTAGAACTTTTAGAGGAAAATATGAAGACAATTCTTTAAGATATAGACACAGGCAAGACATTTCTGAGAAAGACTCTGTGACACAAGAAATAAAACCTCAAATTGACATATGAACTTAAAGAGCTTCTGAAGAGCAAAGGAACAGCCAACTCAACAAAAACTCAGCCTACAAACTGCTACGCATCTCACAGAGAATTAATATGTAAAATATTAAAGAACAAAAACACAATAGCAGAAAACCATTCAATAAAAAGTGAGCTAATGAGATAATCAGAGCTTTCAAAAGACATTGTATAAATGCCCAGTAAGCATCTGGAAAAGTGTTTGACCACATCCATGGTCATCAGGGAAATTAAAATTAAAACTACACGGAGAGTTACTTCTTCTCAGCAAGAAATGCTACTATAAATAAAACAAGTAACAACACATGTTGGCAAAGATATTGGGAGGTTGTAAATCTATTGGTGTTGGGAATGTTGGTTTGGACATAAATTAGTCTAGGCACTAAAGAAATTTTTATTGTAGTTCCTTTAAAGACTCACATTGAGCTAGTAAATGACTTAGCTATACCACGCCTAAGCACATACCTGGGGGACTCTGTTCACATATAACAGCTCTACTTGTATATCTCTGTTTATTGCTGTAAATTTGTAATAGTCAGGTTTTGAGATCAGCCCAGGTGTCTGTCCATCAATAGACAAATAGATAAAGAAAATTACTTTGTATATAAAACCAAGTTTTATTCATCCATAAGGAAGAACAAAATTATGTAATTTTTCTAAAAAAAACCAAAAACAAACCTGAAAGCAACTTGAGATCATGACAGTCCTTTTGCCTCAGCCAATGAACTACCTGGAGCATTAAAACCAACCTACCAGACACTGATGACTTCCTGCTAGGTATTAATCTTTCCAGTTTTAGTCTTCCATGAAATGCTTTTAATAGCTTCCAGTTTTTACTAATATTGTTTTTGTCACTTAATTTAATGGAGTCATCATTAAAATTATCTGAAAATTACTTTTTGGATACTCACATACTGAATTCTAAAGTATCCAGTTTTGTTTATATTTTTATTTCATTTCTATATCTGGACTGCCTGATTATTGATTATTGAGTGGAGGACTTACTGATGAAGAAATTGGGAAGGATGGCTTTTGGGAAGTTTGCTCCTATCTATAAGGATCCTAAGAAAATTGTCTGACTGTAAACCCCAGAGGCTTACAATGTTTTGTCAGTCTATACAGCTAGAAATAGATGACTTAGAGCTGTATTTAACCTCTGTAGCAGTAATAATCCTCACTTACCAGAGATTTAGAAAGATGTAGTGATTTAAAAAGTCACTGGTCCTGCTTGGACTGCATCAGATATAAGGAAAGATTCAATGCTTTCTTTTACTGAATAAATATTTCTCTAAATAATATATTCCAAATTATGGTTTCTCCTTCTACTACTCCCCTAAACTCCTCCCCACCTACTTTCCATCTGGATTCAGTCCATTTTCTTTATCTCTTTTGGAAAAAGTTTTAAAGACTTCTATGAGATAAATAAAAATAAAATATAATAATATAAACCAAAAACTAACACATGGGAATTTGACAAAACAAACCAATAGAAGGAAAAAAGTACAAGAGAAGGTGTAAGAAATAGAAACATCCTTATTCACAGACTCAGGAATCTCATAAAAGCAATAAACTATAAATCATAATATATATGCAAAGCGCTTGTAGAGGGAAATTAGCACACACACACACACACACATATATAATATATGTATATATATAACATTAAAAATAAAAATAAAATTAAATAAAAGAAGTATCCAGGCATGACATTATAAGAAAATGAACCTCCAAAGTTGCCCCTGAGTTCTTTTTCTGTTGGGCATGCATCTTACCCATAAGGGTCGTTTGTTTCTTCATGAGAGTCCCATATAGGAAACTAAATTTTTCTTTGCAAGTTGTCATTAATTGGAGATTGCTTCTTGGTTAGGGATGGGACATGTGTCCACTTCTCCTTTCAGCTCTAGGACTTGTGCAGGCCCTATAAATGCTGTCTCAGTCTCTGAGTTCTTATATGTATTGATGATGTTGACTTAGAGGACCTTGTCTTCTCTGCTTCCTCTATCTACTCTGGCTCTTACATTTTTTGTTTCTTATTTAGAGTTCCCTGAACCGTGAGGGGAGGAATTTAATAGAGACATTCTATTTAGGACTGAGTGTTACAATCTCTCTCTCTCTCTCTCCCTCTGCATAATATCTGACTGAGGGTCTCTGTATTTGTTCACAGGAAATAGCTTCTGTGATGGTGGCTTAGCAAGAATTGATCTATGAGGAGAGCAGAATGTCATTAGGACTCAATTCTTCTTCTTCTTCTTCTTCTTCTTCTTCTTCTTCTTCTTCTTCTTCTTCTTCTTCTTCTTCTTCTTCTTTGGTCAGTAGTATTTGGCTTTAACCTGTATCTCTGTGCTATCTAGATATTGATTCTTGGCACTCAAGTAGTGTTGGGGATGGGTTCCATCCTGTGGAGTGGACTTAAGTCAAACCAGATATTGGTTGGTTACTCCCACAACCTCTTTGCCACCATTGCACTATCATGTCTTTCAGGCAAGACAGTGTTGTAGATCAAAAGGTTTGTAGCTGGACTGGTGTTTACATTTCTCCTTTGGTAGTGTGCAGAGTGCCTTCTGTAACTGGAGTTTTTTGTCCCACCTGGTCCCACAGCTGCTTTTGCCCCAACTAAACACATGGGCACTATATTAATTATAAAACTCTTGGTCAATGCCTAGGACTTCTTCTTGGCTGACTCTATCTTAATTATTAACCCATTTCTATAAATCTATGTATTTCCACGTAGTCTTGGCTGACCTTTTCTGCCTGCTTTTCCCAGAATTCTCCTAGTCTTCTAGTCCTGCTTGTCTTCCTGCCTCTATTGGCCAATCACTGCTTTATTCATCAACCAATAAGAGAAACATACATACAGAAGGACATCCTCCAACAGCCTTCCTGTACCAAAGATTTTGGAATGTAGGAGTGAAGGCTTTATGCAGTCACCAGATCAAATTCTACATGTTCTATGAGTTCTGCAGGTGTTGTCTCCAACAGTGGGCCTTGCTGTAAGATGGTGGAGAGTAACCTGGCAATAGCCTGGGCTGTTTGGACATTCCTTTGGGCCCTCTTTGGCCAACAGCTCAATTAGATTTAACCCAGACACTTCATTTGGTGACAAGATATGGCCATTTGTGGCTCTGTCTCCCTCGTTTTTAGATATTTCATTTAGATGTTCTTCATATATGTACATGGTTTAAGACGTTTCTATTAAGTTTCTATACTACCTTCAAATGGCACTTAAATTTTGCTGTCTCTCCCCCATACTCCTTCTGCAGTCTCCCTCTTTCCTGTCTGTCTCCACCTGATCCTACCCACCCCCATATATATCCATAGCTTTTTATCCTATTTCCCTTTTCTAGAAAAAACCTATGTGCTCCACAGAAGTCCCATATTCCATACCTAACCTCTGTTCTTTTACAGATTGTAGCTTGGTTACCATTGATTTCATGCTAACATCCATGTATAAGCAAATGCATAATATATTTTTCTTTCTTTGTTTTGGATACCTCACTAAAGTTGATTTTTTTCCAGTTCCATCCACTTGCCATTGCTTGTATTGTGTTTTGTAAAACTCACTTTTGAAATGTTTTCCCACGTTCACATTCACTAGATCTTTCCCTTTCTTATTTTTTCTTGAATTCTATAATTTGTAACACTTTCCCAGTGTTTGTTCAAAGAAAAAATGAATATTTTGTAAACTTAAAATATTTTTTTCATGTTCAAAGTGAATGTTTCTAGATGACACCATGCAACCAGTTTGTTCTTCCATATTTTGGTTCACAGTTGAAACATAAGAGTAAATGTCACATATATACATGGAGTTATTTTAGAAAGTACAGGTAGGTAGCTGTGTAAGGATGACATTTGTATTTTCCATTTTAAAAGTCTCTGGAACAAGGCAAATCTAGAGTTTAAAAACTAGTGTTAGCTTATTTTCTTGTATGTTTAAAGGCCTTTTGTTTTTATTTTTAAAGTTCCAGTTGCTAAACACATTGGCCAACAAATAAAGAGCCTTCATAAGTATATGTTGACTAAATGTTGAATTAATAAATTACCATAAGAAGGTATAGACTTCTTAAGTCTATACCTTTAAGTCTATACCTTTATAGGTATAGGGCGGATTCCTGGCAGTCCACTATCTGTCTCTCTGGGACCAAGCTCCCTCACACCTGGGCAATGAATAGATTTTCCAGTTACAACTGGATAAGAGGAAAACTTGGTTACATACTATTTAAGTCTATACCTTTAATACCTGTAAGTCATTGCTGTCTTACAGAATGAAAAGTGAAGGAGAAAAAAAGGAGGAGGGAAAAAAGGAAGAGATAGAGTAAACACTTCTTAATAGGCTGAAAGGCTACAGCTCTGCTCTAGCATCTCATTCTCTCCAAGGGATGCAGATGTTTGTCTCCCACAGGGAGGAAAGAAGTAAAAGATGAAATTGAAGATATAATAGTGTGTCCTGTCAGCAGTTCTTGAACAACAGGAGAAGGGAGTCACTATTAGCAAAGAGGTTTTAGAGATAATGCAGTTTTACACTTGTGTCCTCACACAGGAAGCAGAAGGCTGGCCTAAAAATAATCAATAGTCTGCTATTTGCAATTTAGTTGGAGAGAAGTGGGGAGATTGGGTATTATACAATCCCTAAGAGAACTATACTTTTAAAATAGTTAGATCATGTAGATTTGTTTCCCTGGGTAAAATTCTGCAAATTACTTCTTATAAAAGACTAGAAAATATGCAGATTCAATTATTCAATTCATATTACAAAACGGTACACATATATGACATATGAAACTTCCCATGCCATTTTCTTCTTTTTCACCACTGTTCCTTAAACTTTCCTTACATCTTTACTTCTTTTTTCATTTTTGTTTTTTGTGCTCTGTCCTTTGGTGGGCCTCCTGCCCCATCATTTGTTCTATGTCTGGGTTGCTTTTGCTGTTGTTTTAAACCTCTTGTGCTAACCATCAGTGGAGTTCTTTCCAAGGTCATGGCTTGCAGCATCTGGTGCTCTGGATGAAAGTTGGGTCAGCAAGAATTATATCTATGGGAGGAAGAATAGGAATTCCCTGATCCCTGTGAGGGAGCAGACGCTCCTTCCATCTGGTTGTGAACAACACCCCCGGGGTCCAGTCCACAAGAAAGAAATGTAGGGCGGATTCCTGGCAGTCCACTATCTGTCTCTCTGGGACCAAGCTCCCTCACACCTGGGCAATGAATAGATTTTCCAGTTACAACTGGATAAGAGGAAAACTTGGTTACATACTATTTTCAAAAGCAGGGGTTGAGTGAAGTTGTTGATAACTGGAAAAGAGGAAACATGAGCACTGGGAGTTGCTGTTGTTCTCTTTTGTGTTTCAAAAGAAAAATGGCAAAATGAAAATGAAATTTGTTTCAGATTTCCAAGAGATATTAGTCCTGGAGTTTCTAACTTTTTCAACATCTAGACATTTAATATATTACCTATATTCAAATATATTACATCAAAATAGGAAGTAAAACTTCAAGCTACACATTTTCTCAGAAAGTTTCAGAGGCAAATTGTTTTTTATTACATTTTAGTTAAATTAAAAACAACCTAAGTTCCTCTCCCTCTAGTCCTCTCATTGCCCCCACCATCTCGCCATCCCACTCCCGTCCACTCCTTAGGGAGGGTGAGGCCTCCCATGGGAGATCATCAAATCTGTCACATCATTTGGGACAGGACCTACCCCCCCAATGTATCTAGGCTGAGAGTATCCCTCCATTGGTAATGGGCTCCAAAAATCTATTCATGCACTAGGAATAAATACTTGTCCCACTGCCAGAGACCCCATAGACTGCCCAAGCCCCCCAACTTATATCCACATTCAGGGGGCCTAGTTCAAGCCTTATGCTGGTTCCCTAGCTGTCAGTCTGGAGTCTGTGAGCTCCCACTTGCTAAGGTCACCTGTTTCTTTGGGTTTCCCCATCATTGTCTTGATCCCTTTGCTCATCACTCCTCCATGTCTACAACTGGATTCTAGGAGTTTGGCTCAGTGCTTAGCTGTGAATCTCTGCTTCTGCTTCCATCAGCTCCTGGATGAAGGCTCAATGATGACATTTAAGGTAGTCATCAGTCTCATTATAGGGGAAGGGCATTCAAGGTAGCTACTTCAAGACCCAGCAATTCCACTCTTAGGCATAAATACCCAAAGGATGCACACACATAACACAAGGGCATCTGTTCAGTTATGTTCATAGCATCATTTTTGTAATAGTCCCAACCTGGAAGTAACCTAGATGCCCTTCAACTGAAGAATGGATAAAAAATGTGGGACACATATACTCAGTGGTGAAAAATAATGACATCTTGAAATTCATAGGCACATGGATGGAACTATAAGAAACCACCCTGAGTGAGGTAACCCAGATACAGAAAGAGAAACACGATATATACTCAGTCATAAGTGGATATTAGACATAGAGAAAAGAATAACCAGGGTACAATCCACAACCCCAGAGAAGTCAGGAAACAAGGAGGACCCTAAGAGAGATATACATGGACCCCTCCACCCCCAGAAGGGGAAAGGGGCAAGATCTCCTGAGTAAATTGGGAGCACAGTGTGGAGGGGGAAGGGAGATAGGAGAGAGAGGAGGGGAGAAGAGGAAGGAGGAAGAGAACATGAGGGATTAGGAAGGTCGAGCTGGGGGAAAAAACAGAGAAGGAGAGCAAGGAAAGAGATACCTTGATAGAGGGAGCCATAAGGGGCTTAACGAAAAACTTGGCACTAGGGAAATTCCCAGGAATCCACAAAGATAACCCCAACTAAGAATATAAGCAATAGTGGAGAGGCTACCTTAAATGCCTTTCCCACAGAGGCAAATTCTTATTGCCATTTGTTACATGTTTGACTGCTGGGATTTTCAGACTCTCTCCTGTCTCTTGGTCTATTTCCTCTTGTACAATGCTCATGAACATGCTCCTGGTAATCAAATTTCCCCTTTTAAATCCCCAGACTCATTTTGACTTCATTGATGGACTTGGCTATTCTTGTGGCAATTCTGTTTAATTTGTAACATAGTGCATATGTTCAGGTCATACAGAAAAAGGAAGACTGTCAAAATTTCTGCCCTTGGCAAATTAATTGGCAAAATTATAACACCTAAGAATCTCCAACAGTAGAATTTTTAAATGAGTGGTAGGATTTTCCTGAAATTCAGAACATTTTAATACCAGGAAAGACTACGGTAATATACTGGCAATGTTGAAGCTTGCCTGAACCTTTGGGACTGGAAAATGCAAAAGATTTATTTCACCCCACTCTTCCTCCTTTCTACTAGGTGTGCCAGCCTATGACATTGTGACACAATGTTGTCATCTACATAGTTCCACTCCCTCAAGAACTGCACATTGTGTTAGAAAAAATAGTCACAAAAGAATAGAGGGAATAGGGGATGAGCTTGATCAAAACACACTATGTACACCTATGAAATTCTCAAACAATTACAAAACTCACATTTTAAATAAGTTTGTGGTTTTATGTTGGGCCACATCCACAGTTCATGGCTTTCTGGGTGCACATAGCCAATGAGTGTGAGGTTGGGCAGCCCTAAAAACTACCCTGAGTGACTAAGATGTTCCCATTCTTGCTCATGAGGCTTTTATTTTATGAAACTCCAAGCTTTCATTCTCCTTCTGGAGAGGTTTCTCGCCAACAAACAATCTCCCCTTCATAGTGACCTGAGTAAAACTGTCTCAACAGCCTGGCATAGTTTGTTTTTCCCAGTGTTGAATTTATGTTATCTCCTGAGGCAACAGTCAGTTATAAAGGGAAAATGAATACCATGCAGAATTCTGCCTTTCTGAACCGGAATTTTGAGCATAAATTGGTGGATAAATTATATATACAATTTATTGTACATAATTGTACAATATTATTGTACAAAAATTATATGTTCAATAAATTATATGTACAATTATATGTACATATAAATTTATATGTATATATGCACATACATGCACAAATAGAAACTATGTATTTATATGCTGCAAAAGGAAATTCTCAGATTTTTTTGCTTTGTAAATGAGCTTTATTCATGCAGTGTTGATTGTGGTCAAGACATAACAGTGATGGGAACACTTGTAGGGTTTCCTCCTTACTAACAACATAGCAGAGAGGACTTACCAAACATGACAACCCCTCCTTTCCCTGTGTTTCTGTATTTCCTTCTCTCCTTCTTTATAGCATGAAGGTTCAGATGAAGAACTGTCCTGTAAATTTCATGGCATCACTAGATGTCATTACATAGTTTATATTTTTTTTATAATTTTATTAAAACTCTAAAGCCAATCACCTGAATTTCTAGCCTGTATTACTAATGGCAGGTGGTAGCAACCAGGTTTTATACAGTGCTACAGGTCTAAAAGCCTTTTATAGCACTCAAGCATGGAAGATAAACAAGCCTACTCTATGCCATTCACTTGATGAATAATTGAGTATATGCTACTATAGAACATTTCTCAATTTATTCGTTACTGAAGATAAATTTGTTTTGCAATCACAACTTCCGTTTTCTAAGAGCTATTGAATGGTAATTTTTGTAAAAAAGACAAAGCCCTTTTCCAAGTAGATCTAGATGGCATTTAACAAATACTTCAGCAGCACATATACTTAAAATACATGGTTCATCCAATAAGCAAATAATTGTACATACCAACTTTTTTCAACAGTGGAAATCATGACATTGGTACATGAACAATTTGATCCTCTCTTTCTCTTAGTTTATGGAATTCTTTAGGTTGGAAATAGTCTCCATTAATGCATTCATTACTGAGAAGGAAAACTACAATTCATTGTAAATTAAGACTTGCATAATCTAGAAACTAAATTATAAGACTCAAGTAAGGTTTATTGTTTTAACAAAGCTATCAACGTAGCACAATAAGGAATGCAATTTGATTGTGTGTTCTAAGTGTTACTAACAAGGGCAGAGAAGAAAATGTCCTGGCACCAAGTAGAAATGACTTGCTAGAAAGGATCCTATCTTTCAGGTTAAAAGTAAGCGGCTGCACACACTTTACTACTAACTGCACCTGTAGGGCGAATTATTCTTGTGTTCAAACCTGAACGGAGGCCAACTGGGTATACAACTGTTACTGCTTTCAAACATAGTCAACAAAATGTTGTAATCAGTCATTCAGTTCAGAATGGAAATTTCAATCCACATTTAGGACTAAATTATGAGGCAACATCTATGAATTTTATCCTTTTATCGGATGATACCCTGCATGGCTAGTCATTGAGGTAACCTTTCCACAGGATTGAGACTCCCTTTCCATGATACCCATCTTTTAAGGTATTTCTAAAATGAAAAGAAGCCTTGGTAGCCCTGGGTATGAGCAGAGGTGACATTTGGGAAAAGATCTAAGACACAATTGGATGTAGGGACTAGATAGACATAACTATCAGTAAGATAAAATAAATCAAAAAGAGGTGATGGGAAATGTGCATACAAATCTTTTTCATAACACACATATTATTTTTCATTTTCTGACTTTCATATGAAAATTCTAAAGTGTATTAGAATTTCAAGAGTAGCCTACATATTTCAGACTTGTAAATCTCATATTATGTAAGAGCTTCCCTTTATGCTTTCATTATTATCTTACCCACTAAAAATTTGTCTTAAGTTATTCCTTTAGGAAATTTCTATATCAAGGAGTACATTTTAAAACGCTAATGTGAAATTCAATGCATAGTGTCAACTGAAATTCACATACTACATTTACTATGTCTATAATACTGTAGATGAGTTCTATCTCTATGTAAGGTTTTAGTACATTTGTTTCCTAAGTACAGCTACTGCTTGATCTTTGCTCTGTCAAAACTATGTGAACTTTATAATGCCTTTGGTTGTGGTATCACTTTTTCCTGATTTTTGTTAAAGGGATATGAAATAAAATGTGAGAATATGTTAAAAATGCTAATGTGAGTTATATTTTTAGAAAAGATTATTTATATGCTACTGTCAAGATACAGTAATATTTTTGTATTGCTTTTAGTTTTTATATTTTCCAGGTTTTTTGTAGTAAAGAATACCAATGTGGAGAAAGAAATTTAATGGTAGAATATCAGTCCAATGATGAAATATTTTAAATATATATATATAATTTATTATTTATCTAATGTTCTGAGTGATAAATTCTTTGAAATTAAAGGAAATATACTTTTACTTTCTCAATAGAGTCTAAACTAGCATATTGGGGATACAAACATTCACTTGATAACAACATGGATAAAAGGAATTAAAATGTCATTTAATATAATTCTTTTTTTGTTTGTTTTGGTTTTTCCCAGACAGGGTTTCTCTGTGGCTTTGGAGCCTGTCCTGGAACTAGCTCTTGTAGACCAGGCTGGTCTTGAACTCATAGAGATCCTCCTACTCTGCCTCCCAACTGCTGGGATTAAAGGCACATGCCACCAACGCCTGGCTAATATAATTCTTAATCAATGAGAAAGGAGTAAATATTGCCCATAAAACACATTTTGACAGAAAATGTATGAGGAGACATTGTTTGAATCTAAAACTGAGAATATTTTTTTAAAAAACAACCACACTATTTTAAATGAAGCTGGGATTCTGCACTAAATGAATATTCTGTGGGTTGCATTGAACATAAATGATCTCAAACTTTCACTTGATAAGCTGGACAGTTTGTCTTCAGCTAGGATTTACCTATTAAATCACTGTCAATCTGGGAGGTAAGTGACAAAAACATTTAAGTACTAAACTGTTGTCTCTGTGGATAGTTTCTTTATGCGTGTAAGAAAGTACCAGGGCTTTTAAAAGGAAGTTTAAAAGTAACTCAGGAAAAGGAAGATAACGGCAGTGATGAGACGATTGTAGCAGTCAGAGTTCCACATTTGCCAATAAGGCGTCCTTATAGTAACTTTGGTGGTTTTTTTCAAGTGTTAGTCAATTTTATTAATTTATATGATTTCAACACAATGCAACTCAAATAATATTTTTAAAGTAAAATGTGTTATAAAAATTTGACCTCTAATATTTTTCCAAGTTGGTATTCAACTTGCTTATCCATGCTCTGAAAGTCAGTTTCCTGACTAAAGAGCAGCATCTACCGATGGCCTTTGTAGTGGTGATTTCCCGAGACTGCCCATTTCAAATTCACTGGGTGTTACTGACTGAGCGACCACTAGAGGGCACTCAAAACACACGCTGCTGAGAAAGCTTTTGGCCTATTGCTTGTCTGTTCAGTTACAACAACAAAAAGAGAGAAAAAAAAAGGAAAAACATTTTTCTACAAATAAAAATTCATCAGAAATTTAATTTTCTAGAATAACAGGTAAATTTATGTGAAAGAAATAATATAAGAAAACATTTTTTGTTGTATTAATACAAGTAAAAGTAAAGTCGATAAAATATTAAAATTTGGAGATATCTATGTAAATCTTCTTCAGTGTGATAGCCATAGTGACAGGATGGGATAAGAAATTAGAATTATCTTACACTTTTTATGGTAATTCCTTTAATTCAGTAAAATAGGAAGAAGAAAAATAAACTTACACAGACTAAATATTTTTAACTTAACTTTCTTATTTATTCTTGTGTCTTTGGTAACATGCGTCTCGATCCTATTCATTTCCTGTACCTGCAGATCTGCCCTTTGCCCTTGCAGCTACCTCAACCCCCATAACATTTAAGAGAAAACAGAAAAAAGAAAATCTGGTCATGGAAACTGTAGTGTGACATAGTGAGACACGCAGGAAACCAATTGTCCATATGTCTTGCAAGTGCTCATTGCTGAGAGTCATTGGTCTGGTTCGAGGCTGCTACTGATGCTGGGCTCTCACTGGAACTCCTCTTGGTTATCCCGTTGTTGCCATGTGTTGCGGAGAGATTGCAGCTTTGGGTCTGCAGGACCGATTCTTCACGTGCTCCAGCAGAACACAGATTGGGCGGATGTTGGTTGAGACAACCCTGGTTCTGGGCCTGGGTTGCAGGGTTGGTCAACGCACCAGCAATCCCCTGTCTTCACCACCAGGGTGAGCTCTCCTGCATTGCCTTAGGGAGTTCACCTTTGGCAGAAATGAGCCAGGGGCGGGGCCAGCTCTCCTGCTTTCAAGTCTCAGTGTCGGATCTCCCACATCTACACCTTCAGGGCCAGCTCTGTGGAAGACATAAGAAGATGGAGTAAACAGCAGTGTGGAAGAAACAATAGTGTGGAGATCATCATGCTAACAGTAGTGACCTACTGTAGTGACCTACAGATTCAATGAACTGTTCACCCCATACCAACACTGTTCTTCACAGAACTAGTGAAGACAAGCCTAAAGCTCATGAGGGTGAAAAAAAATGCCATAAATAGCCAAGGCAATTTTGGATTACAGAGAACAATGCTGGAGGCATCATCATGCCCGCCTTCAAAACATGCTAGGCAGAGAGAGATAGTAACAAATGTAGCCTGGTATTGGCATGAAAATAGAAATGAAACATAGACCAGTGGAATAGAAGACAGAATCCAGAAATAACACCATATATAGACAACTGTTTGATTCTTGACACAGCTACCAAGAACATATATTGGAAGTATAACAGCCTTTCTCCATCAACAAGGAACCGGGTGAGCCCCTGCAGACCACTGAAAACAGATCCATATTTCTCAGCCTGTGCAATTCAACATGAAGTGGATCAAAGACCTTAATGTGAGGCTAGAAACTTCCAACTACTCCAGGAAAGCACAGAGGGAAGTCTTCAAAATTTTGTCATTGACAATGACTTCCTGAATAGCTATCTGAAGGCTCAGTGGGAAAAGTTAAGATTAGCAAATGGGATTATGTCACATGAAAAAAAAAAAACCTACAAAACAAAGGGAACAAGCAAGGGAAGGAAACATCCCACAGGATGGCAAACTTGGCCAGTTGTTCATGCCACAGACAAAGACTACCTAAAACACACAGGGATTTAAAAATAAATCACATTAAAAGAGTGAGTAATCCAATCAACAAATGAGCCAGTACTTTGAATAGACACTTTTCAACAGACAAAGCACATGTGGCTCATTGACAGTGTGCTGACCCTGCCCGTGGCATGCCCAGGCTTTGATTTTTATGTGAAAAACCACACCAAAATTTGCTCAATGTCTTTAGCCATTGGTGAAATGCAAATTGAGCTTCACTGAGGTTTCATCTCCTCCCAGTCTGAATGGCTACTGTAAGAAAAGAAAAGGCAACATCATAGCAAATGCTACTGAAGGTGTGCACAGAAAGGAATCCTGGGTACGGTCTCAGGAAATATAAATGACTCTAGTCACAGTGAAATGATGTAGTTTCTAAAAAGCAAGCAAGAAAACAACAACAACAACAACAAAAACCCAGGAACTATCATATAAAAAGTCAACTTCCTATAGAGATCCTAAATCACCCATGTTTATGTTAATGTTTCACCACAGTTAAGGAGCGCTGTCAATCTGGGCATTTTCAGTGATTACAGATAAATATTCAGGTACACACACACTAGAGCTATAGAAATAATGGAAGTATGCCATGGCCAGGAAAAGGAAGGTGTCTGAGCTTATCTTGTAAAATGAAATTAGCCAGACACAGAAAAATAAATGTCATATATTTTCTCTCACATGTAGAAGCATGAATGAGTTCACACACACCACACTACACACACACACACACACACACACACACACACACACACACACACACACCATCCTAAAAATAGAAGATGGAGTATACAAGGAAGAATGAGAAGAAAGGGGTAGAAAAGAGAAAGAATAGTAGGGAAGGTGGTTCTGGTTAAAGCATGATGCCTTCATCATGTATGGAAATGTTACACACATTAACTTGTGTAGTTAATATCACTGAATCATGAAATCAAAGCCCTGCCAAAACAAAAACCAAGCAAACAAGGAGAAAACTAAACATCCTATACTACTAAAGCAGGAAGAATTGGGAAATATTTAAATTTTCAAGTCACATCCTTCACTTCTATAGTTGCACAATAAGTAGAGGTATTTATTCATGAAAACAATTGATTAACATTTTCCCTATTGTATTGTCCAATAAAAATGTAAGAACACCACTCCTCTATATCCTGTGACTGTGAGGCCTCTGAAAAAAATCTTTGGGACATCAAGTATTATTTTTCACCATATTCCATGAGAAAATCACAACTCAGAGTTCGAGTTCTTGAAAGTAGTGAATGTAAAGCTTTGAAATACTCATTACATGTCATCTTATTCTGATGGCTAATCATGTTTCTCATCCTTTAGCTCAGGTATGCAGAACCTATGATGAGTCAACAAAGACCATCTTGTGTTTTGCTGGTCAGTCAGAGCACTGCTACACCTGTATCACACTCAGTGATCAGGTTTCCCAGGAAAGCTATTTCTCAGGGTGGCTGGATCATGCTGGTAACAAGTAGAGGTTTTCTTTAGAGCAGTGATTCTCAGCCTACCTAATGCTGAAACCCATTAGTACACTTCCTCATGCTGTGGTGACCCCAACCATAAAATTATTTTTGTTGCTAACTCCATAACTGTAATTTTGCTACATGTGAACTGTACTGTAAATATCTGTGTTTTCTTATGGTGTTAGTCAATCCCTGTGAAAGGTCTTGTGATCCCCAAAGGGGTGGAGAAGCACAGGTTGAGAATTACTGCTTTAGAAAGTTAAAGAGTTTCTGGTAATAAAAGCAACAAATGTTTAACAGATAAATACGTTGGCTGGCTGACCAGGTCTGATTTCTTTAATGCCTGATTCATAGAGGAGCTCATCCATGAAGCAGGTCTGATCATTCCAAGTGGGGAAGCTGAGTCACACTGAATGAAATTATTAGAAGTTTAGAAATTGTGTTAATATATTCTCTCTACTTTGAGTAGAACCTTTTAAATTTCAGATTCAAAGAATGGTCTCAAAGTTACAGTACAGTAGTTTTATTTTTTTATGCTATCTGCCAATTCAATGAACAGTGGTTAAAAAAATAAATAAAAATCTTACCTGAGACAAGTCTGACCAAAGCTTTGTATTTTATAAATTCTCTAATGTGTGGCATGGTAGACAATTCCTATAGAAAAGTCACAACGGCATAGACAGTGATTTGTAGCACAGACACCAGGTCTGATCCAAGTCATCAGGGCAGGCTTCCTGAGAGAAATGACTTTTTTTCTTTTTTTTATTAGAAAGAAAATTATTTTACATGTCAATACCAGGTCCCTCTCCCTCCCATCCTCCCCTGCCCGCCCCCCCCAACTAACACTCTACCTATCCCACACCCTTTCTGCTCCCCAGGGAGGGTGAGGCCTTCCATAGGGGGTCTGAAAAGTCTGTCATATTCTTTGGGATAGGGCCTAGGCCAACCCCCTTGTGTCTAGGATCAGGAAGTATCCCTCCATGTGGGATGGGCTCCTAAAGTCCATTCCTATGGCAGCCATAAGTACTGATCCACTACAAGAGGCCCCATAGATTTCCAATGTCTCCTTACTGACTCCCACATTCAGGGGGTCTGGATCAGTCCCATGCTGTTTCCCAGCTATCAGTCTGGGACCAAGCTTCTGTAAGGCAAAGGACACAGTCAACAAGACAAAACAACAGTCCACAGATTGGGAAAAGATATTCAACAACCCCACATCCTACAGAGGGCTGATCTCCAAAATTTACAAAGAACACAAGAAGCTAGTCTCCAAAACACCAAACAATTCAATTAAAAAGTGAGGTACAGAACTAAATAGACAATTCTCAACAGAGGAATCTAAAATGGCTGAAACACACATAAGAAAGTGTTCAACATTCTTAGCCATCAGGGAAATACAAATCAAAACAACTCTGAGATACCATCTTACACCTGTCAGAATGGCTAAAATCAAAAACACCAATGATAGTTTATGCTGGAGAGGCTGTGGAGAAAGGGGAACACTCTTCCACTGCTGGTGGGTGTAGGGGAAGCTGCAGCCACGCCTACTTAGGGGTTGGCTACAGCTTCCCCTAACACCAGATATAGTAGGAAATTACCAATACGGAGTCAGGTAGAAATATAAGGGTATTTAATAGGGAAAAGCCTTACTTACAGAGCGAACCAGTCAGCTGGTGGTAGTCTGTACAGTAAGAAGCAAAGAGAGACCGAAACCGAAAACGCAGTCCCCCAACTCACTCTGACCATATCCTCACAAGCCCTTAGGTACTCCTGTAGCCAGCCCCTAAGAAGGCGTGGCTACAGCTTCCCCTACAGGTGGGAGTGCAAACTCATAAAGCCACTTTGGAAATCTGTATGGTGATTCCTCGGGAAAATGGGAATCAGTCTACTACAAGATCCAGCATTTCCACTCTTAGGCACATACCCAAAAGAAGCACATTCATACAAGGACATCTGTTCAACTATGTTCATAGCAGCATTATTTGTAATAGCTAGAATGTGGAAACAACCTAGATGCCCCTCAACTGAAGAATGGATAGATAAAATGTGGTACATTTATACAATGGAGTACTACTCAGGGGAAAAAAAAAAAAAGCAATGGAATCTTGAAATTCGAAGGCAAATGGATGGAACTAGAAGCAAACATTCTGAGCAAGGTAACCCAGTCACAAAAAGAGAGTCATTGTATGTACTCACTCATATGCAGATTTTAAACATAGAGAAATGACTTTTAGACAAAGTGCTGAGTCAGTGAAAATCGGGAAAACATGGATTGGTCAAGTCAGTGGAAGGGCTCTAAGCGAGGAGTGAGCAAACGGTACTTCTGGTTTGGAAAGGAAGCCTATGGGCAGAGAAAAGCAAAGAAGAGGAGGGACCAAAAGAACTAAGAATGTAGCGGTTGACAACTCCAGAAATTGTAGAATGTTAGAGGTCATGGTGAGAAACTATGTTTGAACTTAATAGGTATAAACTGTTTTGGACAGAAATGGCATGACTCGGTTTCAGCTTGAAAACATCATTCCTGCTGCAGGTAGTTGCTGCTGAGGCTTCTGAATACAGGTCAGCAAAACTTTCACTAAAAGGCTACTGGATTCTGTGTGTTTTGCAATTGATAATGCAAGTCTATATGTGAGATAGTAAAAGAAATAAAAAATAAATGCTAGGATCAATCCAGAGCTCCATTGTTGAGAGGAACACCGTTTGCTTAACAGGATGAGTGACAGGAGAAGACTCTGGGCAAAGTGATGACAGATTTTCCCCATACACTGGAATACCACCATCTTCCATTCACATGGTACTGGGTAATTTCCTGAAAATTGTTTATATTTGATCAGTTCTATAAAACACAAATATGTGCATATATGCCCATTATAGAGAATAATTATAACAGGATTAGTAGCAGGTTGGAGACTGATACTTCTAATAATTTTTAGAAGTCGTGTTAGAATTACAAACCTAAAAATGGAAATGCAGTGTTTGAATTTTCTTGTGGTTCACATGTCTCTCACAGGTTCACATGTCTCTCACACTTGTCCCCAGTTGGTGGCACAGTTTGGAAAGATTATGCAATTGTAGGACAGGAAGCTTTGCTGCAGGAAGCCTGGCACTGGAAGAACAGCTGGAGAATTTGCTGCCTTGCCCCACCTCCTGCTCACGCTCTCTGCTTCCTGTGTGTCTCTGAGATGTGATCTCTTAGCTTCCAGTTTCTATTTCCATGCTCTCTGTCATTATGGGCATCTGGTCCTTTGGAACTGTGATCCAAAACGAACTCTTAAGGTGCCCACTCAAGCCATTTTATCACAGCAAGAGCAACTAAAGCAGACTCCACAGGAACTTCAATGATTACCTAAACTAAAGATAGTTTACTGATGATTAAAAAAAGGTGATAATTCTGTTTGCAATGACGAAAAGGGTTGGCCTAATTGATTTAATGAAAATGGTGATGATGTTGAATAAAACTTCTCAATTTGCTAGGAAAAAAAGAAAATATAGAAGAAACCCAGCAAACAGACAAAAAGTTAGACTATTAAGGCTAAAATGACCAGAGGTATTAACATAATTGTGAGGAGTACAAGGTCATGAATAAGTCATAAATTCTAGAAGGTCACAAATTCTAAGAAGCACCTCACAGACTTTTTTGGTCATAACATGAAATAAAAGTTGAGAGACAGGAAGTGCCTTGTAATATTTTTTCTGCAAAGAAAATTGTATCATTGTGTGTTTCTATTTTTGTAACAAAAGATACAGTCATTGGAAATCAACAAGGAAAGTTCACTGAACAGATCAAAGAAAGGGATATTTCTGGAAATGGTAAATTAGTATTAAAATCTTGAGTAAAAGAGTACCAATTCAATAAATAAGATGTGTGTAAAAAACTGCAAATAGTCAAGAGTGACACCTAACTGTAAACATCCACCTTCTCAAGAAAGGACTACTGAGTGATTGATCAAATTACCAGATCTATTTCTCAGGTATCCTTTGATCATCTAACTAAATAAGTAAGTAAATAAAAAGAAAGAAAGAATTGTAACTGGACAGAATTAGAATTGGCAATTACATGCGGTAGATTGAGTTGAACTGAGTTGAAATGAGCTGCTTTGAATTGAGCTGCCTTGAATAAAATTAAATCGAGGGATTTGTCCTGATTGTGAATAGCTAGCTGTGTGGGAGAGTGGCTGAATAACTAGCCAGGATCTTTATACTAAAGCCAACTATGTGAGATTGCTGCAGAGTGAGTGTAAAAAGAAAATGAGCATTTGCTTCTAATAGGAATTTTGTATTTGATTATTGGAAGAAAAAGCTTACAGGTAGGAAAAAAATAAAATGAAGAAACTAAAAAATAAAACCCAAAGGAAATAGCATACAAGTTTTAGACACATGAAAAAATAGCATGCCTGTTGAAAGATATATTAATTTGACTTATTGTTTGTAATTTATATTAATACCAAATTTTCATTGCTACTGTTGTGTTTCACTACTCACAGACAGGAAAAGAATGGCAGCATTATCACTCTCTTTACTGTACCTGTACAATTGTGCAGTGTATCCATCACTTCCAATAACAAGACATGACAACAGAACAAGGTTCTCTAGCTAGAAGTCAGGATACTTGATACTGTGTTATTTTTGTACGCTGCCTGTCTGTTGTGAGTGAATAAAACAGAGAGAAGATACAGAAATTAAAGGCCATGATCATAACAATTCAAGGGAAATTTGCATTCAATGTTCCATTCCGAATATGTTCAATTCTTTTTGTGTGGTGCTAAGAGAAAGGGGAACAAGAGAAGATCAAGGAAACAAAGTGGATTTCATTAACATGTCTAAACACGGTAAACTCTCTGGTGCATCATACAGGACCACATGTAAAAGACACCAGGGTAGTCAGGAAACAGAAGAATGGGCCAGATTAGGAGAAGGTGGGGTTGTCTAAGTGAGGCCTTTATGGGAGTTTCTGAAGGAAAGTCAAAACAGGGAAACACAGATAGTTTATTAAAATATTTTCACAATGAAAAATGAAGTAAAAATTTAAATGCTAAACAGAGTTGAATTGGCTCAAATTAATGATGAAAAGTACATCATATTTTATTCACCATGTACCAAAAATTAAAAGATAAAATTCTAGTAAAAATGTATAAAGTATTATATGGCTTCAAAAATTAATATATTTATATGTTTCAACAAGTACGTCTTTAAAAAGCAGAGTGATTTAAAAGAATATAAGGATGTGAAATGTTTGGAAATTATCTGAGTAAGTATATCTCTCTTACCATTATTCAAAAACAATTCCTAATCAGTGTTATAATCATACCACATAAAGAAGGTGCTAAAACTTGATCATAACAATACTACAAACAGAATTCTAAGGTCGTTTCACTTATGAAAATAAACACATGTGTTAGAGAGAATAGCAAAAAGCATATTCTGACAACCATTACATGACATTTTCTCCTGATTACTGCTTTGTCATAAATATGATATTATGAATTGATAGTTCCTGTCCTTCTGAAGTGTATATCTTGAAATAATAGGCACCAGTGTGATGGTATTAGGAGGCAGGTCACATGAGATATTACTATTGGAAAAGTCAAGGTCTTCTCAAGTTGGCAAGCATCTTTATAAAATAGACACTAGAGAACTGTTTTTTTCCTTTCTACTGTCTGTAAACCAAGAACCTGAAGTCATCAAATTCACCAGCATCACAGTCTTCAGAATCCAGAGTTGTGACTTCGAGAGAAAAGTTTATTGATTAATCTATTCATTTCATAGCCTTTTTCTTATGACATCCTAGACCACTAAGACAGGTTTTCCCATGATTGATGGTATCTTGGTGAAATTTATTGAGAGATAAAGTTTTTTATTATATAGTAAAGAAAGTGTTTTATAAAACCCAACACTTCAGTCACTTCATTTGTAATATTCTAATGTTTTCTTTTTAAATTAAAGGTGGTATTTACTGACATCAGTTTATGTGGACCAGTGTATTTCCCAAACCCTTCCAAATGCCCCTGCTCAGACACTGAATTATCTGTTATCTTATTAATTGTGCCTCTCATGGTCCAAGAGATTCTCTGCTTCGTTCCCTTTTTTAGGGAAGTTTCTTTGCCTTGCATGTGGGATTGTCCATTTCACTGGGCTGCCAATCTCCTATCAGTCTATATCCTACCAGTTGATCTGACATACTCAGGTTCATATTGCAAGGGCTGTACTTGTATTTCTGCACTGTAGGATTCTACTATTTCCACTGATGAAGTGAGGAAGGTATCTGAATGTCACCAGCATCGCCACCTGGACAAGCTAGTAATGTGGATAGAGAGGTGCACAGGATAGAGTAGGAGGGACTGAAGCTTTGTGGTCTTTTTGATTTGGGACAAGTGGAGAGATGTTTCTTTTGCTGGGTCTCTGGCCAAAAAGGAAGATCAGCTTCTATGCTTCTATGATCTAGCAAATTTTCCCCAATATGACATCCTTGATTTTTTGGTAAATATAACAGTTATATAGAAGCAACATTTGGCATGCCATGATGACACTACAGCTTTTGAAACTGACAATTCTACCTGCATTCCTCAGCTTGTCCCATCGAGGACTGCTGCATGCTCCTAGTGCCTCACAACCGCACAACCACAGAAGTCACAGTAGATTTGGTAATTCACTTGGGAAGTTCAAAGAAAAATCTTTTTATTTAAATAAAATGGAAAGGTTTTTTACTCTAACATGGCAAAACTATATACACTCCACTATCACCACTAGACAGGAACACCAGACAGAAACTTAACAAAGAAACAAAGGAAATAATAGAAGTTATGGCCCAATTGCGTTTAACAGACATCTATAGAACATTCCATCCAAACACAAAAGAATATACCTTCTTCTCAGTGCCACATGAAACCTTCTATAAAATCAAACACATACTGGGCAACATAGCAACCCTCAACAGGTACAAAATATTAAAATAACCACCTGTATCTTATCAGACAACCATGCTTTAAAGTTAGAATTCAATAACAACACAAATTGAAGAAAATCTACAAACTCATGGAAAATGAGTAATGCCCAATTGCACCATTACTGGGTCCAGGAAGCAATAAAAAAAGAAATTAAAGATCCTAGAATTCAATGAGAATGAGGACACAACATACCCAAACCTATGGAACATTTTGAAAGCAGTGCTAAGAGGAAAGTTCATAACACTAGGTGCCCACATGAAGAAACTGGAGAATAGTGACACTAGAGAATTATGCACAAATGAAAGCTCTAGAACACAAAGAAGCCAACACACTCCAGAGGAGTAGACACACATGGTCCCCCAGAGAAGGAGAATGGGACAAGATCTCCTAAGCTAATGGGGATTTGTTGGGGGACAAAGCTCAGGGCTTGGCATGAGATCCTAGGTCATGCTTGGCAGGCCGAATAGTTAACCTTTACATAGAAGCTCCTTAGAACCTCAGCTCAAGAAAAGAAACAACTTAACCCAGTCCTCCACCCACAGGCTCAGTCACCTAGGCAACCCCTTCTTGGACCTCTTACTCATGAACTCTTTAACCTGCCAAACATCCTCTTTGCGGCTTCCTAATATCCTATACCAACACCTGGTGCACAAACATCCCATTTTGCCCCTCCCCATATCCTGACTATATAAGCTAGCCCGAGAAAAGTAAAGTTTGCCACTTGATCAGAATCCTGTCTTGTGGTCGTTCTTTCTGCGTCTCTTGTCCCCATTCCCTATCCCTGACTCTCTTGCCCCAGGTTGATGTCCTGCAGGTCAGGACAACTGGCACCAAACGTGCAGCTGGATAGAGTTGGGGAACTGGGAACTTCAGTGCTCATTAGAGGGACAGGCCTGTCCATGCAGTGAGGTGTCCATGACAAGGTCGATTGTGAGCCTCGGTTGGAGGAAGACCCAGCAGCCTGCCCAGAGCTTGGGACTTTCTGTTCATGAACACCACCTACGTGGAAAAGGTAAGTAATGGGACAAGCATTTAGCAAGGGAGATATTTCTTTCTGGGATCACAGAATCCCTCAAGATGCAGGGAACTTGGGTTAAGAAAAACAATTGATAAAATTAGCAAGGAAGATTTATATCTTTCTGGGATCAAAGAATCCCTCAAGGTTCGAGAAACTCAGGTTAAAAAAGAAAGAAACAAACAAAAAAGTTCTTCCTCTTTTTTTGGGGGGGTCTTTGTCCATGGTTCACCTAGGAAGGAACCATTAATGAAAAGAAATGGGCTAGAGTTGGCAACTGCCTCCAAGAGTTGATCGTCTGACAACATGGCAGACCAGATGGGTTTCATAAGACACGAAGTGCAGCAGTACAGTGTGGGACGGGGCCAGGCTAGGGAAGGGTCACTAGTGAGAAGCCCAGGTCAGGTTGGTTTGAAAAGTAAAAGAAAGCTTCACACAATCTTTTTAATGCTATTATGTTTGAAATTGCCAGTACTTCTTTGTTTCTGCACCTGGCTAGTTTGTCCACTATTACAGTGGCCAATGGTGGGGGAGAGTTCAACGTTCTCCTTGTCAATGCCTGGGGAATGCTGGGAAGTTGCAAGTGAGGTCATGTGGTTAGGGAGGTTAAGGTTGACAGTGACACTAAGCTGGCTCTGCAATGCAGGAGGGTAAGGAGATGTGGATCTCAGGAGGGACTCCTATTATGAGACTTCTGGTCCTGAAAAAATCCCTGTCCAAATCGCCCCACTCTTGGCTTTTCCACTTTTGCTTTTTGCATGAGCCAGAAATGTTGTCAGTAGTTTCTTTTCTTCTCTTTTTCCAAAAGGAATGGTGATGTAAATCTAATATAGTGCTTAGGAATAGAGTATACATGGGGGCTGCAAGTGAGACCTGGCAAAGAATTGAGCTGTGTAGCTAACACCTCTGATCTGTAGTTATGCTCAGAGGCCTTTCTGAAAGCTGTCCTGTCTTCTCATTCTTCTCACTTAACCATTCATTGACCAAGTGCTTCTTTCTTTTGGGGTACTTTGTGGGACATTTATTAAGTGCTGGAATTTCCACTTCAGTAATTATTTCTGCTGCTGCAGTTTCGGTTTCTGGTTCTACAGCAAGTACAGTGTTTTCAATATCATTATGTTGTGACGTAACTTAAATGTCAGGAGAAGATGGCTGTATGTCTGAACACATGCTGACAGTCCTGTGTCTGACAGTGCTGTCCAATGACCTGATCAACCCATTCTACATGCCCACCTGAAAATGACCAACTCAACAATTGGCTTGGCTGGCTTCCCTCGTATGGGAAAATAACTTCCTGTTAGTTCTTTTTGCTTCCTTCTACCCATTCCTATTCTTCCCCATGGTTAACCACCCTCCTCCCTTCCCTCCTAGTACTCCTGATAGGGCTCCTCTTGATAAATCTCCTTCGGTCCTTGAGTCTTTAATTGACTTGTGGCCTTTGTCAAGCAACAAGTGGACTCTGCCACTAAGCCTGTCCTGGTCCAATACTAACCACTTCCCCATAGCCAGCTTCAGAGGTGCAGACCTGGATGTCACTGCAAGGAGACCCCGTCTTCTGAGGAATATGCCTGTGTGCAATGGGGTTGATGTCCTAAAGCTTCCCCACCCCCACAAAAGGCATCCGGACAGTCCTGCCTTTCAGATGGCTCCAAGAAGCCATCCATAAGGTTAGAGAAAAATGTCCTTTATAAAATCCACATAGATTCTCCAATTGGGGGCCAGGCCCCAATCCCCCTCTGCTGAAAAATTTGGCCACTTCTTTTTATACAAGGAAGGGGGTATAGGTTGGGGGCCAAATCTCAGGGCTTGGAATGAGATTCCATGCTTGGCAGGCCACATAGTTAACCTTTACATAGCAGCTCCTTAGAACCTTAGCTCAAGAAAAGAAACAACTTAACCCAGTCCTCCACCCACAGGCTCAGTCACCTAGGCAACCCCTTCCTGGACCTCTTACTCATGAACTCTTTACCCTGCCAAACTGCCAAACAACCTCTTTGTGGCTTCCTAATATCCTGCCTATACCAACACCTGGTGCACAAACAACCCATTCTGCAGCTGCCCATATCCTGACTATGTAAGCTAGCCTGAGAAAAGTAAAGTTTGCCACTTGATCAGAATTCTGTCTTGTGGTCATTCTTTCTGCATCTCTTGTCCCCATTCCCTATCCTTGAATCTCTTGCCCCAGGTTGATGTCCTGCAGGTCAAGACAGGGATTGTGGGGGAGGGGAGAGGGAGTTAGAAGAAAGAGAAGGATAGAAGAGGAGGGGAAAGGGGGACATGGGGGAACAAGAAGATCTAGTTCGGGGAAGAATAGAGTAGAGCAAGAAAAGAGATATCATCACAAAGGGAGCCATTATAGGTTTAAAGAGAATTCTGGCACTAGGGAAATGCCCAGGGACCTACAAGATTGACCCCAACTAACAATCTAAGCAGTAGTTGACAGGCTACAGTAAAAGCCCTTCTCCAATAATGAGATTGATGACTACCTTATATGCCATCCTAGTGCCTTCATCCAGTAGCTGATGGAAGCAGACACAGACACCCACAGCTAACCACTGAGATGAACTCTGGAATCCAGTTGCAGAGAGGTAGGAGTGATCAGCTAAGGGGTCAAAACCAGGCTGGAGAAACCCACAGAAAGAGCTCACCTGAATAAGAGGTTACTCATGGACCCCAGACTGATAGCTGGGAAACCAGCACAGGACTCTTCCAGACACCCTGAAGAAGGAGGTCAGTTTGGAGATCTAGACAATCTATGGGGCCTCTGGTGGTGGATCAGTACTTACCCCTAGTATACAAATGGACTTTGGGAGCACTCTCCACATAGAGAGATACTCTCGAAGCCTAGACACATGGGGAAGGGCCTAGGCCTTGCTCCAAATGATACCACAGACATTGAAGATACCCCATGGAAAGCATCACCCTCCCGGGGCAGCAGAAAGGGGTTGAGATAGGGGGGTTGGTGGGGAGCAGGGGTGGAGGGGAGAGAGAGGGAATTGAGATTGACATGTAAAATAAGCTTTTTTTCTAATTTAAATAAATAAAAATATTCAAAGTAAACAAAGTACCATAGAGGATCCAGACACCGTGGGTATTTCTTATGTTTATATTCTATATGACTGTCTATATCCATTTTTTTTCTTTAGCATCTAAGTACATTTTAAAACATACTACCCTTTTTAAGGGTTTTCTTTGTCTAAACATGGCTTTACTAAGCACCTGCCGTGTCCTCTGACTACATGAAACATATCTCAACCTGCCATGTCAGCTGGCAGGAAACTCAGTCCAGTCATGATGCTGGTGCTTGGTGCTGGCTACAGCCCATAGACAGCTTCTGTTAGCCACACACCTGTATGTGGATCCCCAGATGGCCAGAGAAACTGCAGGACTAGGAAACAGCCATGCCTGTCTCTGTGTTTGCATGTTTGGAACCCTTTTTAAAGCTTTCTCATGTCTTATGTGGAAATATGCTCCCCTACATTGGATAACATATATAATAACAAGTCTTTCTCTGTTCAGCTCTCATAATGACACAGAGACTTATTATTAATTATGAAGGCTTGGCCTTAGCTTGGGCTTGTTTTTAATAGCTCTTACAACATAAATTAACCCATTTCTATTAATCTACACTCTGTCACAGATTGCACATACTGCTTCTTCTGTGTATCCTGGCATCTCTTGCATGCCTAGATTCCTCCTCCTCTTCTTTTCTTTCCCCAGAAATCCTGCCTGGACCTGGTGACTAGCTGCTGGCTGGGCAGCTTTTGATTACACCAGTCATAGCAATACACCTTCACACAGTGCACAGATACCTTACAACTCCATCCAGGCTCATGAACTTCAAATATAGAGCTACAGGATTTGAAGTTTGCCCTGCTTGGTTTTGGTCTTTCGTAGTTTCAGTATTTCTTCACTGTGCCCCTCTCCCTATCTCCCTTTTGAAATGGTAATGTATATTCTGTGTCATTGTATCTTGGGAATATGTAATTTGCTTTTTTGATTTTGCAGGGAAATACAATTAAAAGATTGCCTTGAATCTCAGAAGAGATTTTAGCCTTTTAAACAGTCTTGAGATTGAAAGGCTTTGGGCACTTTTGAAGTTGAACTCAATGAATTCTGCATTACAGTAAGATACAAGGCTGTGGGAATTAGGGAGTAGAATGTGATCATTTTAATGAGAATATCACACAGGGGCTAATAATATAGTTAAATATTTGGTCACCAGTTGATGGAGCTGGGAAGATTTAGAAGTTGTGTACTTGTTTGAGGAAGTATGTAACTAATTCATTGATACCACATAATAAGTTGCCACATTTTAGAGTCTTTTTTGTTTGTTTTGTTTTGCTTTTCGAGACAGGGTTTCTCTGTGGCTTTGGAGGCTGTCCTGGAACTTGCTCTTGTAGATTAGGCTGGTCTGGAACTCAGAGATCCAATTGCCTCTGCCTGCTGAGTGCTGGGATTAAAGGCGTGCACCACCACTACCCAGCCACATTTTAGCATCTTTCCAGGGAATAAATTCCTTCTTACAGTATAGCACACAGTTTCTGCTATAGCTCAACTGTTCCTTTTGCCATGGATGTTACATTACTTCTCAGAAATAAGTATAAAAATTTGCATGCAATGGATCGACTTCCAAACTAATTTCTGTTTTTTCAAGAATTGACACACTTGAGGCCCTGGTTGAGCTTATCTCTGGATGTTAGGGGATTGTCATTCATATAGTTCATCTACTCTTCCTGGTCATAAGCACACTCACTACAAAGTTCACTTTTGCAAAGCTAGTGAAGGGACAGCAAAGAAATCCTGCCATCAAGATGCAATTTTATATAAAACACTATAACCACAGGGAAATACTGAATTATTTTTCTCCTTATTTTGCTTTGGTTAGCACCATGAAGCAGACTATGTAAGAAGGTAAAAAATACTAGAAGATAAGACTCAGAGGTGCCCCATTAGGAACTGAAGCCAGAGTCTGTTTTCCCTCTTCTTAATTGATGCCCTTCTAACATTCACAATACATTCGTGTTCTGTCAAAATTCTCAAGAGTGGCATATTCTTATGGCCCTGAGTCTGAAGTGCATGGTTTCTTTAACAGTAAGGACTGACTTTCTGCCCCTGGACAACCAAAGGTAACAGAAATAACCTGTAGTGTTTTGGGAGTCTACTAGACAACTTTGACAAGCAATTCAAAAGAGGGCTTCTCATACCTGGAGTTGGAGTTTTGGTTAGATGGCCGTTCTTGGATGGAGCATTGTCAGTCCTGGTGGAAAATTTTCATTAAAAAAATATATGTAGTGAGATGTGGTTTCTCTTTTTCAGTTTGTTTATATGGTGAATTATATTGATGGATTTTTGTGTGTTGAACCATCCTTACATCCCTGGGATGAAGCCTACTTGATCATGGTGGATGATTTTTCTGATGTGTTCTTGGATTCAATTCGCCAATATTTTATTGAGTATTTTTGCATCAATGTTTATGAGGAATATTGGTCTGTAGTTCTCTTTTTTAGTTGTATCTTTGTGTGGCTTGGGTATCAAAGTGATTGTAGCCTTGTAAAAAGAGTTTGGCAATGTCCCTTCTGCTTCTATTGTGTGGAACAATTTGAGGAGCACTGGTATTAACTCTTGTTTGAATTTATGGTAGAATTCTTCAGTGAAGCCATATGGCCCTGGGATTTTTTTGGTTGGGAAGATTTTGATGACTGCTTCTATTTCATTAGGGGTTATTGGTCGATTTCAACTGCTTATCTTGGATTGATTTTGGTAAGTGATATCTATCCAGAAAATTGTCCATTTTCTTTAGATTTTTGAATTTTGTAGAGTACAGGTTTTCAAAGTATGACCTGATGATTCTCTGTATTTCCTCAGTGTCCGATGTTGTAGCCCCCTTTTCGTTTCTGATTTTGTTAATTAGCATGTTCTCTCTCTGCCTTTTGGTTAGTTTGGATAGAGGTTTGTCTATCCTGTTGATCTTCTCAAAGAACCAACTCTTTGTTTCATTGATTCTTTGTAATGTTTTCCTAGTTTCTACTTTATTGATTTCAGACTTCAGTTTGATTATTTCCTGGCGTCTACTTCTCTGTGGTGAGTTTTCGTCATTTTGCTCTGAAGTCTTCAGTTGTTCTGTCAATTCTCTAGTGAGACTTTTCTCTAGTTTCTTCATGTGGGCACTTACTGCTATGAACTTTCCTCTTATCATTGCTTTCAGAGTGTCCCTTAAGCTTGGGTATGTTGTGAAAGCAACCCAGATGCCCCTCAACTGAAGAATGGACAGAGAAAATGTGGTACATTTATACAATGGAGTACTACTCAGCAGAAAAAAACAGTGAATCATGAAATTTGCAGACAAACTAGAAGAAACCATCCTGAGTGTGTTAACCCAGTCACAAAAAGACAAACATGATATGTACTCACTCATATATGAATTTGAGACATAGAGCAAAAGATTACCAGCCTACAATCCTCATCACCAAAGAAACTAGGAAACACAAAGGACTCTAACGGAAAAATGCCCGGACCCCAGAGAATGGGAAGGGGCAAGAACTCCTGAGTTAATTGGTAACATGAGGATTTGGGAGATGAAGCTGCCAGAATGAGAGGAGAAGAGGAGGGGAGAGGAGGAAATGGAGGATCAGAAATATTGAGTTGGGGGAAGAATAGAGGAGAGCAGGATGAGAGATACCATATCAGAGGGAGCCATTATAGGTCAGAGAAGAAATCTGGCTCTAGGGAGGTTTCCAAAGATCTACAAAGATGACACGAACTGACAATCTAGGTGATGGTGGAGAGGATACCCTAAATGCCCTTCCCCTATAATGAGACTGATGACTACTTTTTATGCCATCCTAGAGCCCTCATTCAGTGGCTGATGGAAGCAGAGGCAGACACCCACAGGTATACACTGAACTGAACTCTGGAACCCAGTTGCAGAGAAGGAAGAATGAAGATCAAAGGGGTCAGTACCAGGCTGGTGAAACCCACAGAATCAGCTGGCCTGTACAAGAGGGAGCACATGTACCCCAGACTGCTGTCTGGGAGGCCAGCACAGGACTGATCCAGACACTTGAATACGGATGTCAATGAGGAGGCCTCTGCACTCTAGGGGGCCCCTGGTAGTGGATTAGCATTTTTCCCTGGTGTAAGAAGGGACTTTGGGAGCCCATCCCATGTAAAGGGATGCACTCTCAGCCTGGGCACATGGGGGAGGCCTTAGGCCCAGCCCAGGATGATGTGGTGGACATTAGGGAGCCCCATGGAGGGCCCTACCCTTCCTGGGGAATGGAGGGTGGATGGAGTAGGGAACAGGTGGGGGGTTGGGGGGAGAGGAGGGGGAGGGAGAGGGAGAAGGGATTGACATGTGAAGCAAGCGTGTTCCTAATTTGAACTAATAAAAAATTACTATATATATGTGTATATTTATATACCAGTTTCTGTGTATTGTAGGTATTTTTAGATAGATGGTTAATACTATGATTCCTTATGACATCTTCAGAAAACATACATATTAGTAACATTATACATACTGAATAAGTTTTATGTATATATATATATATACACATATATTTATTTACATAAACAGTGTTAAAAGATCATGAATTTTGAAGGGAGCAAGGAGGGTGTCTTTAGAGGAAAGGGAATGTAAAATGATGTAATTTTTATTGTAATCTCCAAAGTAAAAGAAATAATTAGACATATGTCAGTAATGTCTAAAATGTTATGCAAATAATATACAAAGTGCATTTGTTTTGCTGAATGTTAATTCCTTCTGGTAGCTTCTGGTACTGTACCCTTTGTGCATATGTCATTGTGCATTAATTTTATTGTGAAACTAAACACACAGTTTACCTTTTATTACACAGTCAGTGCAAAGTGGGATACATGCTTTGATTAATAGGGATAGGCATCTTCCTTCCAAAATGGGGGTTTTGGAATTCATTTTTGGTTTGTTAGAGGCTGCAGTCTTTCATAGCCTGGCAATATGGAAATTCCCTCCCTCCCCATCAAGGTTTTCTGCTCTCTTCCTGCCCTTATCTGGAGACTGTCCCTGGACCTGGAGACTGACCTTATCTGAAAGCTGTCTCTAAACCAGATGCCTGATTCATCTTTAGCTTGACCCTTGGCACGGATCCCTGCTAAGAAGACTTGTGCTAGGATCTCTGCTATAGGAACTTACTGCCACTTACAAAGGATTGTGCTAGAAGTGTGTCACTTGATGCAAACTAGGATTTATCCCCAGGATCCCCAATCCTATGTATTTCTTATATTCTGGAATAAAGTGAAGCTGATTCACTGAAGTCTGTCTCTCAGGGGCTTCCCTTACAGTGCTCATGGGCCATAGACAAAGCTTTCTGTTGTCCCTTCTGCCTCTTTCCCCTATCAGACTGATGGCCAACAGCAGAGAGGGAAAAGGGGATCCCCATGGGGGTGTGTATACAGAAATTAAGGAAAATGCTGATCTTGGTAATTTTGAATTTTACTCAGGCAAAAACAGAGATTTCTTCAACTACGGTTGAAGATGTTGGCTGCTGCTTTAAGTGTGTGTGTGTGTGGGGGGTATGACTGCATCTGCTTTGCATTAGAGTTCATTTCTGACCTCTTGGTTCCATTCACGTTCTTTTTCTATGGACATCACCACACATTTGAAGCCGAACAATTTTACCTGCTGCTTCTTGTCAGTAACTTGACAGGCTCTTTTTCTCTTGTTTCTTTTTTTTTTTTTTAGATTTATTTATTTATTTATTATGTATACATTGTTCTGCATATAACCCTGCAGGCCAGAAGAGGGCACCAGATATCATTGCAGATAGTTGTGAGCCACCATATGGTTGCTGGAAATCCAACTCAGGACCTCTGGAAGAACAGCCAATGCTCTTAACCACTGAGCCATGTCTCCAGCCCCCTTGTTTTCTCTTGTAATCCCTGTTTCTTTTTGTTTGAACAGGGAGTGATTCTGGCAATGCCCTTGTTAAGTTTTTCCCTGGATATGATAAGATGCACACAATTGATAAAATCTACACCCACTAACTAGCCTTTTGCTCCTGTTGGTAACCCCATTCCTTAATGACACCGTTGAAGTTCTTCCCACTTTGTTATGTCCCTACACTACCAGCCTCTGGAAATTCCTATGGCATGGAAGAGAGGTTCTTGGAGTTGTCTTTAGAGTGAACTACATGCCTTATCTTTTGATTTTTGTGATGTTTAGATGAATATTTCATTGTTTTGTAGCTGATATTTTCTCAAATGCATACTGTGCCCATAAAGAATCTCCCGAATTCCGTCTTTGACATTTAGAAATGGTAAAGATATAAAAGTTATCTGACCATGGGTGCTTTATAAGTCATCTTAGTTACGGTACCCTCACATTTTACTTGAGGTAAAAACTAAGTAATAGAAATAGAAAATGTAATATTTTTCTTGGAAATCAACTTACATATATGATTCTAATCATCATTCTGAAACATTGTGCCTTTTGATATTTCAAACACTTAGCTGTGGTCTCTTCCTGACAGATATTTATGACTAATCACTTACTATTGTCACCAATTATAAAATTTCTCAACTATGTTCTACCTTTCCATAAATTGTGCTGAATATGTCTTCTTATGCTGAAGAAAGTAAGCATAATATCTCCCTTATGAGACACAACTCAGATCTTAATTTTAAAAACTCCATGAAAAAGATTGCACTCATTGCCATAGGTTTTCATTTTGCCCTCTGTAGAAAAATATATTTTATTCCATTCACAAAAGACTGGATTGTTCTCTCCAGAAGACGTTTTAAAGAAACGCAATGTCTATTTATACATTTCCAGTGCCTTCTATTTACAGTTCTCTCTCTCTCTGTTTATACATGTTGTGAATATGCATCGGAGGAGCTGTGGAGACAGAGTAGGGAAGTGGGTAGTTAGTCTGTACCAGAAGCAAACTAAGGGTCCTAGAGCATTTGCTTTTAGTAAGCGCCAAGAAAAGTCACAATTCTCTCCCTCCATGGTGAGGTAGAGCTGCTCCCATATAGACATGTTCCTGTACACAGCTCTTAGCCATGCAGAGGATTTTTAGCAGCTGGTCTGCTTGGTGACTGGTAACAACTCTCCAACTTTTCTGGACTTTACAAAACAGTTTTGGGAACTCAAGTCAGGGGTACCCCACTTCTCTCTACCTAAGAGTGTTGAAGAGTGCTTAGGTCAGTGTCTGCACTGATGGTGTCATTCTAGTTATTATAGATTTGAACTCGCCTATGGAAATAATCTAGTCTTCAGGTTTCTAATTGAGATGGATAATAAATAACAGAATAGTGACTTTTGCTTTATGTCTGGTATTCACTAATGAGTGAGTGTATACTATATTTGTCTTTCTGGGTGTGTGATACCTCACTCAGGATGTTTTTTTTCTATTTCTGTCCATCTGCCTGCAAATTTTAGAATGTTATTGTTTCTTCTTTGTAGTACTCCATTGTGTAAATGTTCCACATTTTCTTTATTCATTCTTTGGTTGAGGGGCTTATAGGTTCTTCCCAAATTCTGGCTATTATGGATAATTTTGCTATCTATGAACACAGTTGAGCAAATGTCTTTGTGGTGTGAATGTGCCTCCTTTGGGTATATGCCCAAAAGTGGTATTACAGGGTCTTGAGGTAGGTTGATTCCTAATTTTCTGAGAAATCACCATACTGATTTACACAGAGGTTATACAACCAGACATAAAGCAAAAAAAATATCCAGCCTACAATCTACAACCCCAGAGAAGCTAGAACTCTCTTCCAGAAACAGATAGGAACTGTTTAGTGACAGTGCTGTGAACAAGCTCCTGGAGTACAATCAAAGTGAGGGAGGAGCAATAATATGAACAAAGGAGTCAAGACCATGATGGGGAAACCCACAGAATCAGCTGACTCGAGCTAGTGAGAGATCACTGACTCTGATCTGACAAACGAGGAACTTGCGTAAGACCAAACTAGACTCCCTTAATATAGGTGACAATGGTACAGCTGGGACAATATGTGAGGCTGCCGGCAGTGGGTCCAAGATCTAACTCTAATGCACAAACTGACTTTGTGGAGCCGATTCTATATGGAGACATACCTTGTCCAGCCTAGACACGGGGGTGGGGGTGGGGGTGGGGGGTTGGAGAGGTCCCTTGGTCCTGCCTCATCGAGATGATGGGACAGACTTAGTAGACTTCTTAGGGGAGGCCTTACTCTCTCCCAGGAGCAGATGGGAGGTATGTGTGTGGGGGGAGTGGGGAGAACAAGAGGAGACGAAGGACTGAGAATTGGGATTGGAATGTAAACAAAACAGTAGCAGCATGATGTCAGAATCTGTGAATATTCTCAATGACACACAATAAAGATATTTCACTGCTTCTCTTGAGTGCAGTGGCACACCCTTCCATTTCCACCATCATCACCGCCAGGTCACAAACCTATCCCCATTCTTCCTTGATAGATATGGACAAAGCTCTGTCACAATTTCAGAAATCTGCAAATGGATTCTGCTGGGGTGTAAATGTATCTGATGAAATCCCTACTTTAAAGCACTGACTAAGGAGTAGGTCTTTCAGGAAATGACGAAGGCAGGAGGGCAGTTTCCCCACCGATGGGATCAACAATTTTATAGCAGTGCTGAATAGAGCGGGCTGGGTCCTTCTGTTCTTCTGTCTTCCCCAGGGCGGTGATACTGTTTCTGTTTGCCATTTTGGAAGCAGGTACCAGGTGCTACCGTGCTACAACTAGAGGCGCATTGCAGTTGAGCTTCCCAGCTTTCAAAGCTGTGAAAAGTCAAACTCCATTGTCCATAAATTCCTCGGCCTACAGAATTAGTATGCAGTCATATTGGTAAATGTAGCCACCTTTCAAGATAGGCAATCCGGTTTCCTCCTAATGCTATGACCCTTCACATATTAAAAATGAGAATAGGCGCACACCTTTAATCCCAGCACCCAGGAGGCAGAGGAAGAGGCAGGTGGATCTCTGTGAGTTCGAGACCAGCCTCGTCTACAAGAGCTAGTTCCAGGACAGTCTCCAAAGCCACGGAGAAACCCTATCTCAAAAAAACCAAAAAGAAAAGAGAAAAAAATGAGAATAGATAGAACAGTTCACAGCAGCGTCACTAAATAATTTAATAAGTTGTTTAGTGTTTGACATCATCTGGTGCTCAAAAAGTATTGACTGTTATCATTAGCTGGGCTTCTTTAATTTTCACTTCTTGGGCTCCGCTGGTCTCCTTGGCACTCTTGGTAAAAGTCGCTCTAACACAGCAGTGATGTGCTATTCACTGAGCACATAAAACACAGAGAATAATCAGGACGAGCCCTGCCTCATCCTAAACACAGACATTTGGGCTGATTGTACTTAGCTGACATCTCAAGCAGTACCAAACACAGCTTGTTTCTTTACTGTGCTGAGCAGCACCTTAAGTGGGAGCCCGTGGTAGTCCTTCCGACCTTTCAGTCTTAAGTCTGCTAAATATTGTTTAAAAGGCTGTGACATTTGGGATTGGCAAAGCTAGAATGGAATGAACGTGGAAACTAGCCCCCAATTATAAAAAGCAAAAACCATTCTGATTTTTACATAGCAATCCTTGTTGATCTTTCCATGCTATAATTTCGAAGTAGTGTTCAATCAGAAGAGAAGGGCGCCCTCTAGTGTTTTAATTGAAGATGATCAATTACATAAGCAATTTCACATGTCAGTTGAACTGGTTTGTCTTAGGTTCTCAGATGAAGTGTCTTTTATATATGTAGGCTGTAGATTGGTAAACAAGTCAACGAACATATTTACATGAATTTTCAGGAAACATTCTATTTCAGTGGACTTTTTTGTGATTTTAAGCATATGATAGAGCAGATTAGAGACTGTACCAAACTATGATTTCTCGTCTGTGATGTGACATTAACTTTTGTTCCTTTGTTGTGGAAGGTCAGCCTCCAACTTGAGAAGGCCACATATAAATCAACAGTGTTACAGATTTTTAAAACTATTGGGATAGGAACATTTTCCTTCACCAGAGGGACCAGAGGAATTTAGAGGAGGGTGCTGTGACAGCCTCATTTCTATGCCCCTGCCCCAGTCATCACAAAGATGACCTTTCTGGTGACTCCTGTGTCTTACAGCATTCTTTGCTGAGAGGTTAGCAGTGTTTCTTCTCCCTACGTCCTACCCCTACATTGTATCATTCACTTTCTTTTCCAGGCTCCTTTCTGCAACCCTTGCAGTCCACAAAATTAAAAGGCTGGTGTGCAAATACTCAGTACCTCACTGAGTTTTTGTGTTGTGTGATTGTGTTGCATTTGGAGGTGGGTCCTTGTGAAGTTAGGCAAGAAGTATATGGGATGCCTGTCCGTACTTCTTGGTCCTTATGAGGAGAGGATATATAGGAAGGCGTGTGAAGACAGAGGGACAAGGCTGCCACTTACAAGTGAGGTACAGAGACCTAGGTAGAGGTCATCTCTGCCCTGGTGACATCCTGATCTGCACTTGCAGTTTTCAGATCAGGGAGGAAACACCCTTGTGCTTTAACACATCTGCCATATTTTTATTTGTTATGGCAGTCCTAGTAAAATCACACATTCCTGAGTTCTCTTTTTGTCTTCTATGTAGAGAATTGAAATTCATTCTTCAGCGATCATTTCAAATTAGTTTTGAGAAATGATAAAGAAAATTTAAACACTGGATGGTAATAAATAATCCAAAATTCATTAATAGCTTTGTTGTGCCATTACCATTTTCTATTACAATTCTTTTTTGTTTTTTTGTTTTTTCGAGACAGGGTTCCTCTGTGGCTTTGGAGGCTGTCCTGGAACTAGCGCTTGTAGACTAGGCTGGCCTCGAACTCAGAGATCTGCCTGCCTCTGCCTCCCGAGTGTTGGGATTAAAGGCGTGCGCCACCAACACCCGGCTCTATTACAATTCTTAAGTACATCACCTTCCTCTTTCCTTTCTTTTGTCCAATTGCCTTGTCGGTTACCTCTGACAAATAGTGGGTTCATTGGCAACCAAGACACAGATGACAGAAGATACCATACCTCAAAGCACGTGAATTCCAAGTTCTAAAAAATACATCTCAACACACAGACATTATAGAGGTACTTAAGTTACAGATATCAATCATTATGTCAAGAGAGATAGTTGCAACTAAACTGGACCAGAGATGGAGTGCAATTTGTACTGGCCAACTACTCCTAGCTCTGGACTATGCTTGATATACTCAGTTTCTCTGCATGAAGAAAACTGATTTTTCTACCAAACAGCTATCAATTGTGGATGACTTATTGGCCACAGGTTCAGCCACACCATCTTTTATTTCTTCATGGTTGCTTGGGATTTGAATTCAGGCCTTTATGTTAATACGACAAGTATTCTTACTCATTGGATCATCTCTTCAGCCTAATTATTATGATTTTTTTAATATTCATATATTATCATCACCAAGTGTGATGTTTGGTCTCCATTACCATTCTGACTGGATTTTGAGTCACTTAAGAAACACACCTCTGGTGTGTATATATGATGGTGGTACTCTCAGAGCCACATAGATGAGGAAGGAACTCTCACTCAGAATGCAGGCTTGGAAATTTCATTGACTGAGGTCCTGGAATGAAAAAAGGGAGAAGCAAGCTGAGCATCAGGCTTCTCTGTCTGCAGACACAGTGTCAACAGCCACCACATGCTCCTGTAGCTATGCCTTCACTATTTATTCAACACACCTTTAAACTGTGAGATAAAGACAATCTTTCTTTCTTTATGTTGTTTATGTTGGGTATTTTCTCACAGTAAAAAGACGTATGCAGTAATCAAAAGGAAATTACATTATATACTGTACTTTATAAAATAGCTTACCGGAATTTGAATTTATAGTTATTGCCTTATAGCATGTGGTCTGCCTAAGGCCACATGCCCTGGGTGAAGAGAAGAAGACACAGCCTGCCCTGCAGTAGCCATTATGGTGAGCAAATATATGGTGGTGTATGTGTGAGGGGGAGAGAGTCAGAGGGGCTCATGTCCTGTGGAGGGAAGCATATCTGAAGAGGTGAAGAGGTGAGGAATGGCTGATATGGGGGACCTACTTGCCACCTGGGGCCATGCTGACATCCTGGCTACAGCTGAAGCCTAGGACCATGTCTGGGTCTGTGGTCCTATTTCAGCTAAGGTCTGCATGGAATTTTGAAGTCTGCAGATCAATAGCTGGGAGTGGGAACAATCATTCTGGGTGAGGTATAGTAGACCCAGAAATACAAATGCTATGTATTTCTCTTACCTCTGGATGTTAGCATTAAGTCTCTAGGTATGTGTGTGTCATTCTTTAAGACAGAGAATTACCAAAAGAACATGGGAGAGACCGAAGAGAGGGGAGGTGGAATATTAAGGTCTGAGGGGTTGAAAGGAAATAATGGAATAGGAGGGCTTAACCTGGGGTGGGAGAGTGGAGTGTAGGGCAGATAAGAGAGTAGGGAAAGGGGTAAATAGCCCCAAAGATATTGTGAAACAGACATATGAAAATCTAGTACTGTAGATGCTCCACACTCGTCATTCACGCAGATAAGAGGAGTTCAAATGAAGTTACCCTGTAATGACAAAAATTTTGTTACTAGATACCAGAGGCTCACAAATAAAAAGCTTAGTGTAAGGTATGAGTTACTTCTTTTGGAGTTGTTGGCCAATTATGTTTCATAGGCCACCTCCCCCCAAAAAAACATTACAGACTACTGCCAATACTCTTGGTTACTCTCCAAAACTTGATGGAAAGGCCCAATTATTGAAAATAATATATGCTTGAGTCATCAAAATCAAGGTTGGCAAAATTAAGCTTGGTACGGCCCTGGATATTTTATACTTCCTGGCTAGCTTTCATAGTGCCAGGAAGTGCAATGCAAGCTACTGGAGGAGAAAAATAACCATCAATTATATATAGCTATTAACCCTCTGATCTACAATAATGACTGGCTGGAAAGATGCCTACTGGGCAATCGAAGCATGAGCATCATTGGAATAACTATGTTATAAATTAGATTGCATGTAAGTCCCACTTCGCAGGATGAAACCCCTATCTGACACATTTATAAGCTAAGAACCTATAGTTTCCCAGATTTTAGACCCTAGGAAGAACATGTTACTGTTATGTTGCTAACTGAACATAGTATTAATGTGATTCCTAATGACTATTTATTGTTTAGATCACTGCATCTTCTGCCCCCATCCAAGAAGCTCTAATTGTATGAGATTCTGACTAACTCACATCTGTGAAAGGCCTAATAAAAATAAGCCCTAATAAAAACATAGATACTGAGACAAACAGCTCTGTCCATGGCTCAAGGATCATTGCAGAAAAGGAAGGGAAAGAGTGTAAGAGGCAGAGGTGTGGGATGACTATGCAGAAACATCATCTTCTGGACACTGCAGGGCATTTGCACACATGAGTGCACAGTAGTTATGTCAGCGTATATTACCTGTGAAAGCCCAAGCCAGAGAAATCCCAGCAAAGAGAAAGTAATTGGGCATACTACCCCACACCAATCAGTGGAGAGATTGACAACAATGAGTTGTTTGGAGAGGGAGAGACAATGTTCTCTAAGAGTGTAACTCCTGGTAAGCTAATCACTCTGCAGGACAAGACCATACATCAAAGAATATTTGGGGAGGACAAATGGATTTTAAAGAATTTAAAAAACTGACACAAACTTGGGTGGGTAAGAAGGCAATGAATTGGGAAGGAAGGGAGTGACTACTATAAAAAATACACAAAATACATAAAAATATTTCCAATTTCATAACTAAGAATAAATTTTGTTTCAGCACTGAAAAAAAGCAGAAATACTTCAGCTTGACAGACTACCATGACTAACTGATTTTGAGTTAAGGTCAAACTGTGTTATTTAAGTTGGCCTTGAATTCCTGTACTCAAGAGATCCTCCTGTTGCAGTCATAAGAGAACCTGAAACTACAGCTGTGTGGCTGGCCTAGATTTGTGTTGGTTTTTTATGTTGCTTATCATCGATAAAATATTTTGTTATATTTTTCTTATTGAGATTTATTGTCATTAGAAAAATTGGAAGGAATGTAAAAAGTTTAAATTCTTTTTGTTTGTTTGTTTTTGTTTTTTTACTTGTGAAAGTCTTTCTGGTTAATTGGAATGATTGCAATGAAGTCACAGATACTTTTGAAGACTACCAAGATCCCGAATAAAGTTGGTGTAGAATGACAGAAGAGGGGATATGTTGTCATATAAGGATGTACTGAAGTCGTTCTCGTATTAGGAGGCAGTGGCATTGATAAGGATATTAATGAAGAACTGATAAATTTACATGGACATACTAGTAACTTTTTGTTGTATGTAATAAAACACCATGCCAAAAGCTAATTATTAAAGAGGTTAATTTGGGGAGGGCCCAGGCCCGGCCCAGGATGATGTGGTGGACTTTGGGGAGCCCCTATCAAGGGCCCTACCCTGCCTGGGGAGTGGAGGGTGGCTGGGGTGGGAGGTACAAGGGGTAGGGGTAGGGGAGGGGGGAGGGAAACAAGCTTGTTCCTAATTTGAACTAATAAAAAATTACAAAAAAAGAGGTTAATTTGGTTTATGGTTCCAGAGGGGAGGTCCACATGGTGGGTGGAGCACAGCAGCAGGCAGTGGAACAGGAAATTAAGAGACCACATCATTAGTCTCTAATATACAGCAGAGAGAGTGAACTTGAAGTGGGGAAAAGCTATGCAGTCTGAAGCCTGCCCAAATCATGCACTTCCTCTCACAAGTCTCCACCCCTCAGAGTTCATAAACTCCCCAGACAGGGCTACCTGCTAGGACTTGTGTTCACAGACAAGGACTTGCTGGGGACGTGTATCATGCAAACTGACATTGTGGGTTCACTATGTTTTCAAATTTTATGAATAATGATCTTACAAATAAAATTGAATGAAAGCACTAAAAATGAATATAAGAATTAGGAAAAAATTAAGTTTTGGGTCTAATGTATGACTACACATTATATAATTGTTAGATTTACAAGACTGGTAAAAACAGAATATTAGGGAAACTCAGGAACCTCAAGTTTTTCTTTGAATATGTGAGGTTTAAGATACAGAATTGCTACTGAAAGAGTTCAGTCAGGATAGGCTTTGACATGTCTGCTGCTTTGTTATGTATCAGAGTGGGCTGCAGAAATTCATGATATTGTCAGTGGGCTGATATTATGCATAGCTAAGTTTTCATATAAGGAAGGAATGTAAATGAAGACACAGTTTTGGGTGAAGCCTGAACTTCATAGTTCTCCCACATCTACAATTCAGAAAGAGGAGGAAAACAACATCAAAAGATGTGGTAGCTCAGAAAGAAACTCAGAGGATATAGTGACAGATATAGTGAGTAAATTATTAGAATGTGGCTCCCTTTGTTAAATAATGTGGGAGATCTCAGTAAACTAATTGTTAATTGTGTGTAAGTCCTCAAGGGAAACTTTGAAATCAACATTGAAAACAAACTCAGATATTGCCATCTCTTATTTTTCACTGTTCTTCCCCCTTTTTATTAGAAAGAAAATTAAATTATTTTACATGTCAATCCCAGGTCCCTCTCCCTCCCCTCCTTCCTTGACCCCCCCCAACTAATGCCCTACACATCCCATATCTTTTCTGCTCCCCAGGGAGGGTGAGGCCTTCGATAGGGGGTCTTCAAATCTGTCATATTCTTTGGGATAGGGCCTAGGCCAACCCCTTGTGTCTAGGCCAACCCCTTGTGTCTAGGCCAACCCCTTGTGTCTAGGGTCAGAAAGTATCCCTCATGCAATGGAATCTTGAAATTTGCAGGCAAATGGATGATAAATGATTTTTTGGGGGGTATTAAATGTTTTAATCAATATTTGTGAAACTAAAATATATGTTTTATACTCTACATTTTTTTTATTCATTTATTTATTTATTTATTTATTTATTTATTTATTTATTTATTAGTTCTAGTTAGGGAACAAGCTTGTTTCACATGTAAGTCCCTCCTCCCTCTCCCTCCTCTCACTCCCATCCCTCCTCCCCCACCCCCAGCCTACACCCGACCCCATTCACCCACCACTCCCCAGGAAGGGTAGGGCCCTCAACGGGGGCTCTGCAATGTCCACCAAATCTTCCTGTGCTGGTCCTGGGCCCTTCCCCATGTGTCCAGGTCCAGAGAGTAACCCATCATGTGGAGTGGGCTCTCAAAGTCCCTTCTTACACCAGGGAAAAATACTAATCCACCACCAAGAGGCTCCCTGGAGTGCAGAGGCCTCCTTATTGACATCCATGTTCAGGGGTCTGGATCAGTCTTGTACTGGCCTCCCTGGTTCCAGATCTCTTCTCAAACCTATAGTGGCTCCCTCTGATATGGTATCTCTCATCCTGCTCTCTCTCCTCTATTCTTCCCCCAACTCAATATTTCTGCTCCTCCATTTCCTCTCCTCTACTCCTCTTCTCTTGCTCTTATTGTAGCAGCTCCCTTACCTCTACCCTCATGCTCCCAATTAGTTCAGGAGTTCATGCCATTTCCATTCCTGGGGTCTATTTATCCCTTAGAGTCCTTCTTGTTTCCTAGTTTCTTTTGTGAAGAGGATTATAGGCTGGTAATCCTTTGCTATATGTCTAAAATTCATATATGAGTGAGTACATACCATGTTTGTCTTTTTGTGACTGGGTTACCTCACTCAGGATGGTTTCTTCTAGTTCCATCCATTTGCCTGTGAATTTCAAGATTCCATTGCTTTTTTCTGCTGAGTAGTACTCCATTGTACAAATGTACCACATTTTCTCAATCCATTCTTCAGTTGAGGGGCATCTAGGTTGCTTCTAGGTTCTGGCTATTACAAACGATGCTGCCATGAACATGGTTGAACATATGTCCTTGTTGTATGAACATGCATTATTTGGGTGTATACCCAAGAGAGGAATGGCTGGATCTTGAGGTAGACTGATTCCCATTCAAATTGGCACAGGAGACCGCTTCCTGAACATTACGCCAGTAGCACAGACACTGAGGTCTGCAATTAATAAATGGGACCTCCTGAAACTGAGAAGCTTCTGCAAGGCAAAGGAAACAGTCAGCAGGACAAAACGACCACCCACAGAATGGGAAAAGACCTTCACCTATCCCACATCTGACAGAGGACTAATTTCCAAAATACATAAGGAGCTCAAGAAGCTAGTCACCAAAACACCAAACAATGAAATTAAAAAGTGGGGTGCAGAACTAAATAGAGAATTCTCAACAGAGGAATCTGAAATGGCTGAAAGACACTTAAGAAAGTGCTCAAAATCATTGGCCATCAGAGAAATGCATCTCAAAACAACTCTGAGATACCACCTCACACCTGTCAGAATGGCTAAAATAAAAAATACCAATGACAATCTATGCTGGAGAGGATGTGGAGAAAAAGGAACACTCCTCCATTGCTGGTGAGAGTGCGAACTTGTAAGTCCACTCTGGAAATCAGTATGACAGTTGCTCAGAAAAATGGGATAAATGATTTTTAAGTATCACTTTGTCTAATATGTGGTACCAATTTTCTGAAAAGCCAGTCTAGATGTTTCTCTGGAAGTAATTTGAAAGTATTTGTCGCCAATATATTTTGAAGAAATTTTATTATCTACCACAATTAGTGTGGACTTTATCTGTCAGGTGGATGCTAACAGAGCAAAGACTAGTTTGTAGAAAAAGAACTACATTTTTTATTTACTTAATTTCCATTGTTTATATCCCTTGTGATTGTCTAGTAGATGCTACAAGAGTAGGTACTCAACAAATTCTACCTGTTAAGAATGAATATGACGATGTGTATGAGTCATTGTTTTCTAATATAGACAAATGTATACTTTTGAGGGATACAGACACTATCATTGAATTTAGTAAAAAAGAAAACTAGCAAGATATATTGCTGAATATAATAAGCTGGATAATGGCCCTTTCTTTCCAATTTGTTCACATCCTAATCTCCAGAATTTATGAGTCTGTTGTTCTAGATGTTAAAAGGTACTTTACAGATATGAGGGAGTTAATGACCTTGTGATCTGGATGGGCTAAGGATAATCACAAAATTTAGAAGTAGAGAACTACTCCTAACTGGCTTCAGAGAGGAAATGTAATAATAGATGTGTCAGAAAACTAAGGTGGCAGAATTTAAAAACAAAGGAAAGGGGCAAGAAATGTAGATGACCTTTAAAACTTTGAATTCTGACCTTCAAGGAGGTAAGCTAATGCATTTCATATTGGCTTTTATAAATTTATTGAGTTACAACTGTTTTATAAAAACTGTATACATTATACATATGTAGTTTTTATAGACATATTTACTATTATATGTTTATGTGTGTGTGTGTGTGTGTGTGTGTGTGTGTGTGTGTGTGTGTATGTGTGTTTGTTATTAATTTGGGCATTTATACACATTCATGATACTGTCTCCATGACCAAATATTTCCTTGTGGTGTGTGTGTGTGTGTGTGCGTGCGTGCGTGTGTGTGTGTGTGTGTGTGTGCATGTGTGTGTGTGTGTGTGTGTGTGTGTGTGTGTGTGTGTGTTTTTCTCAGTATGACAAAATAGACAAGACCTCTAGCATCTCAATGAGTGCTTACTTAAGTAGGCAGTGTCATATTGCTAGCTGTTGGCATTATACCGCAGTCCAGTAGATCTTCAGAAATCACTCATTTTGCATAACAGAAATTTTATATTCACTCAGAATCAATCAAACACTGCTACAACATCAGCTCTAGAAGGTTTTGTTACTTTTTAGGTGCCTTGCTTTTTGGCAGCTTGTTAGAAATTTGGCGTGCATGACAGATATGGAGGTCTACAGTTCCTGAATCACTTCAGATACTCTAGGTCTGTGTTCAGAGTGTAGTGCTTGCTTGGAATGCATGCTTGGTCTATGTAAACATTAAATCATAATGTGGCTGAATGCATGAACAAAAACTCTAGTTATATAAGTACAACTACAAAAATTAATTTTTAAAGTTCCTTATGGAAGAGCCAGCAGTCTGAACTCATGATATGGAACAAGTCTTTAACCACAGATAGAAATGGAAGTCAGCATTTACCTATATGAGTCATTTCATGCTTTGGCAACATTGCCTTTGTCACCTACTTTAGCAATGGCAACATGGCAAGAAATCACAATACTACATGCAAGTTTTTAAAACAAGTATTTATTTTTCATCTTGATGGACTTTTCCTGTGATGAGTATGAAATTCCCTTTTTCATCTCTTTTGATTGATTTTAGTTTGAAATCTAATTTGTTAGATATTAGGATTGCTACACCAACTAGTTGCTTGAGTACATTTGATTAGAAAATCATTTCCCAACCCTTTACTCTGAAGGAAAGGTCTGTCTTTGAAGTTGAGGTGTGTTTCTTGTATGCAGCAGAAGGATGGATTCTGTCTTTGTATCCATTCTGTTAGCCTGTATCTTTTTATAGGCAAGATAACACCATTGACATTGAGGGATATTGATGTTCGTTGTTGGTTCTTGTTTGCTTTGGGTTTATTGTTGGTGGTGTTATTATGTGTGGATTTCCTCCTCATTTTTCTTTTGGTGTTTGGTAAAGTGGGATGATGGGGGAGGTCCTTCTGTGTATATGATTTTCTTATTGGATGATAAATAAAGTACTGTTTGGCCAATGAGGCAACAAGTTAGGTGGGACTAGGAGTCAAGGAGGATTCTGGGAAATGTAGTAGAGAAGTCGTGATCCAGGGAGGAAGTGAAATATCAGGGAGACTCATATATTAGCAAGGGCAAGAAGTAATTCGTTCCCTTCTCTCTTCCTCCTGGTCTCTGCTCTGGAGTCACCATGTGATCTGTGGCAAGAGAGGGTGCCAGAAGAAGACATCCTCTATGAGATAAGTCTTATAAAATATATAGATTTATGATAGTTAAGACTGAGCTAGCAGATGAGAAATCCTCGTCATTGGCCAAGCAACATTTGTATCTAATATAGGTCTCTGTTTGTTATTTGGGACCTTAATGTGACAGCAGGGCTCGGGTGGCTTTCAGTGGAAAGACTTATTGTAGTGGGATTATCTATTGCCTATGTTTTTGTGAGTATAGTTATATTCTATATTCATTGGGTTGGAGTTTTCCTTCCATTACTTTTTGTAGGGCTGGATTTGTGGATATGTATTGTTTAAATCTGCTTTTGTCATGGAATATCTTGATTTCTCCATCTATAGTGAATGAAAGCTTTGCTGGGTATAGTAGTCTGGGTTGTCTTCCATGTTCCCTTAGCATTTGTAGGACATCTATGCAGGACATACTGGCTTTCAAAGTTTCCACTAAGAAGTCGAGTGTAATTCTGACAGGTCTGCCTATATATGTTACTTGGCATTTTTCCTTTGCTGCTCTTAGTATTTTTTCTTTATTCTGTAAGTTTGACTTCTTTTTGTGGTCCAGTCTATTTCATGTTCTGTAAGCTTTGGGATTGACAATTAATAAATGGGACCTCCTGAAACTGAGAAGCTTCTGTAAGGCAAAGAACACAGTCAGCAAGACAAAATGACAGCCCACAGAATAGGAAAAGATCTTTACCAATCCCACATCTGACAGAGGATGGATATCCAAAATATATAATGAATTCAAGAAGCTAGCCACCAAGACACCAAACAATGAAATTAAAAAGTGAGGTGCAGAGCTAAATAGATAATTCTCAACAGAGAATCTAAAATGGCTGAAAGACACTTAAGAAAGTGCTCAACATTCTTAGCCATCAGGGAAATGCAAATCAAAACAACTCTGAGATAGCATCTTACACCGGCCAGAATGGCCAAAATCAAAAACATCAATGATAGTCTATGCTGTAGAAGACATGGAGAAAAAGGAACACTCCTCCATTGCTGGTGGGAGTGCAAACTGGTGCGACCACTTTGGAAATCATTATAGTGATTTCTCAGTTAAATGGTAATCATTCTACCTTGAGATCCAACAATTCCTCTATTGGGCATATACCCAAAGAATGCACATCCATACAAGGACATATGCTCATCTATGTTCATAGCAGTGTTGTTTGTAATAGCCAGAACCTGGAAGCAACCTAGATGCCCCTGAACTGAAGAGTGGATAGATAAAATGTTACCACATTTACACAATGGAGTACTACTCAGTGGAAAAAAGCAATGGAATCTTGAAATTCACAGGTAAATATATGGAACTAGAAGAAACCATCCTGAGTGAGGTAACCCAGTCACAAAAAGACAAACATGGTATGTACTCACTCATATATGAATTTTAGACATAGGGCAAAAGATTACTAGCCTACAATCTACATCACCAAAGTTACTAGGAAACAAGGAGGATACCAAGAGAAGAAGGCATGCCCCCCATCAGAGAAAGGGAAGGGGACATGATCTCCTGAGCTAATTGGGAGCATTGGGGTAGGGGAGAGGGAGCTGGGAAGAAGAGAGGGGGAGAAGAGGAGGAAATAGGGGAGCAAGAAGGTTGAGTCAGGGGAAGGATAGAGGAGAGCAGGCTAAGAGATACCTTAATAGAGGGAGCCATTATAGGTTGAAGGAGATATCTGGAACTAGGGAGATTTCCCAGAGATCTACAAGGATGACACTAACTGGCAATCTAAGCAATAGTGGAGAGGCTACCCTAAAAGACTGATGACTACCTTATATGCCATCCTCGAGCCTTCATCCAGTGGCTGATGGAAGCAGAGACAGCTGAACAATGAACTGAACTCTGGAACCCAGTTGCAGAGAAGGAGGAGTGATGAGCAAAGAGGTCAAGACTGGGCTGGGGAAACCCACAGAAACAGCTGACCTGAACAAGGGGGAGCTCATGGACCCCAGTCTATGGGGCCTCTGATGGTAGATCAGTATTTAGCCCTGGGATAAAAAGGACTTTAGGAGCCCATCCCACATGATGGGATGCTCTCTCAGCCTGGACAGATGAGGGAGGGCCTAGGCCCTGCCCAGGATGATATTACAGATTTTGGGGATCCCCCATGGAGGGCCTTACCCTCCCTGGGGAGCAGAGGGTAGATGGGGTAATGGGTTGATGGAGGGTGAAGGGAGGAGAGGAGGGAGAGAGAACAGGGATTGCCATGTGAAGCAGGCTTGTTTCTAATTTGAACTAATAAAAATAATTTCTTGGAAAAAGATTTATTTTTATTATTTTTTAAAATTATGTGTATATCTGTACCACAGAGTCCAGAATAGAGCAAAGATTCCTTTAGAGCTGGAGTTACAGGAGGTTGTGAACCTGCCTGTCTAGGTGCTGGGGACCAAACTCTGGTCTTCTAGAAGAGCAGTAAATATTCTCGAAACAGTAAATCATGTCTCTACCTCAGACTGCTGTAAAAGTTTAAGAGATTTTTTTTTCCTGATGCTCCATGTATAGAAAAAAATCAAAACAAAGCAGAGCAAAAGTGATATGAAAGTCTATACAAGGAAAATAATGTTGTGAATATGTGGAAAAGATTAAGTCAGATGCAAGAAAGATTCAATCATGAGTGAACGATGGAGTCCATGATAACATCAAAGAATGGGCATGCTTTAGAAATGTGGATTAGAACAGTGAGGCAACACCACAATAACTTAGTATTCCTGGAAATGTGAAGCCCTGTGGCAAGTCTAAAATTGAGAAAAACTGGTCTGGCACAGGCAGTATTCAGAGTCTTCCTCCTCCTCTTTCTTCTTTTTCGTTTCTTTTATACATTGTTATGTATGGAGATGTGTGTATGTGGAGGGGGGAAATAATACTCCCATTATTTCTCTCTCAATGAGAAGCTTCAACTAGTTTAGTATTGCTAAAACAGATAACAATCAGTTTACCACTGACTCATTTGCCACTTAATGTTTTCATTTTGTTTCACGTCTATAGTGTTTTGCCTACATTTATGTCTGCATACCGAGTACATGCCTCAACCACACAGAGTCTAGAAGAAATCATTAGACTCCCTGCATTGGGAGATATAGACAGTTGTCAGCTGATGTATGGATGCTGGGACTCCAGTCCAGGTCCACGGGGTAATTAGCCAGTGTTCTTAACCTACATCCTCATCTTTTACATACTCAGGGGTTATTCACATTAGAAAACGACCATTTCATGGCATTTATGACCCTTGTAAATTTCTGCTGTTTCACCCTCACTGTAGTTGGATTTCATGATTATCTTGAGAGAAATATTGTAGCTTCTGCCACACCTTTCACATCCAAAATGAAGAAATCAAGACCATGATAATGCTTGTATTATGCCAGCTAAACCAGTAATTCAGAATAAATGGCATTGCATATTAGGACTTTGAGATTCCTCATGAACTGATAAAGCCCCTTCAATGGCCAGGAAGATATTTTGGCCTGAGCAGTGACTTTAGTTCAGGGTGTAAAAATGTCTCAGTGTTTTACAGTTAGGGCTTTGTTGCCAGCGATAAGGTTACTGAATCCCATCTATTTGTGGTAAAAGGTATAGTTTACAGACAGGTTCCTGAATGCTCACACTGATTCATGGTGATTATGGAAATTGTTGAACACGGAGTCATGGGAGCACCGAGTGAATGCCAGCGATTGTAAAAATCTGTTGATTACGGAGCAGATGTCGTTATTGTAGTCCACCTTTGTGCACTCAGATTCAAAGCCTGTGATTAGGCCTTAGAACTTTCTGAAATAATGGGAATCGTTTGCCTTACACCAGGACTGATTTTCCTTCACTTAGACTATTTGAACAATTTGCTAAATTTATAGGAAATTGTAAAGAAGAGAATTATATAACACCAAAAAAAAAAAAAAAAACTGGCTTTAGGAAAAGTTAGAAATTGATTGAAAATGTGCAAGGTGGTTTTATTCATTTGGCTTCCTGCCCTGATATCATATCACAGGGTCCTTTTTATTTGTAGATTATCTTTGACATTATATCTACAGCATTTTCAAGGGAACAGTTATCCTTCTAACACATCTGAACTGGAGGCAATAATTTAGAGGTGAATTTTCATTCTGAGATCATTCTCTAATGAGAGGCAGAATAGGTTCTTGTTGATAATGGTTCTCAACACAGACATGAGAAACGTTGAGAGGAGAAAATAATTATGAAAATTTTACTAACATAAAAACCCTTGGGCTCAGGACTGGAGAAGAACAAGATGCCTGTATCCTTCTGCTCTGGAGAGCTGTGCATGTGGTAAACTAATGTTGGGTAAGGTGATCCAGTTCATCACAGCTCCTCATTGTGACGGGGACTCATTCGACTTCAGTGGAAATGTCTGTCAGGTTCAGTACATTTCTTCTTTTATCCTTTCAGAATAACATTTTAAAAATCATGGGAATTATATAAGAAGATGAAAATATTCTGGAGTGCTTAAGATGAGATCCCCGAAGATACTTAATAAACATTGCCATAATTTTTCAAAACAATGCAATATGATATAGAGAAATTATGGCCACAAAATGTCTCCTCTATTTTACCCCAAAAATATGAAACAGATACTCTTAAGAATATATGTATACTAAAATAGTACTTTTACGCATTTGTAAAAATTTTAAGGCAACGTTTCAGAGCTGACTCACACCAAGAAAATAATTAATTTGTTTTTTGAAACATGAAATAATTACAAGAGATGGAAACTACCACAGAAGATTCCTAAAATACATACACATAAGAAAGAAATATAACCGGTGTCATCAAATAACAGGATACAATGGCCAAACTAGACATTTTCATCATCAAGTAAAAGATCCAGTTCCTGGAATGGGTTACATCTAGCTGTGTTGCTGGAGAAAGGTACTGAGCCAGGTGGTGGACCATAGAAAAGAAATATGGGTTAATTTAATTTGTAAGAGCTAGTTAGTTAGTAACACGCCTAAGCTATTGGCAGGGCAGTTATAATTAATAATAAGTCTCTGTATGGTTACTTAGGAGCTGACTGGTGGGACAGAAAATTATGCCCACAGCAATTTAGTCAGAATGACAAACAGTCCGAGCATGATGACTGCGAGCAGACCTTGTCTCATGTGAGAATAAGCAGTGTCCTGTAAAAGATGAAATGAGGAAGGCCAAAGGTAGAAACCATTTCTCCTGCAAAAAGAGGCCAAATGTAGAAAAAGTGCCTTCTGAAACAATTGTGTGTGTTTCACTTCAAAACTGAATTCTTGCTTTTAATGTATGGGCAAATTATCACAATTATAAATTTCCTTATTCCATTTCAGAAATCCTTATCCAAATGTTAGGATTTAAATGTAAAAGCAATGGTTTCACCTAGAGCACAGATTATTTTTGTGAGAGCACTTATAACTTTTTTTGGACATGCTGGGTCAGTAATATTTAAATACTACATGCTCAAAATTTTAAAAGAATTTCTAAATTCTTTTCTTCCACTTATCAACTAGTTGGTTCAATAAAATAATCAAAGACAATGAATTTAATCAGCATTTTTATTATGCCTCCAAGAATATGTAATGACTATAATTATAGCCAGAAAATCACAACTTCTAAAGCTGTTCTCAACATTTAAAGAAATAAACCAAGAAATGTATATATAAAAACTACACATTAAAAGGGAAGCAGTAAGTTTGGCTTCACTTTAGCTTTTCTGAGTTTTTAACTGGGATTAATACCATGAAATTTACTTATTTTAAAGATGAATAATTCCACATGAAGGAAGAAATGCTTTATTCATATGAGGAGATGGTGGGAAGAGTCCAAATATGTCTGGACAGTCTGAAAACATGACAAGGTCACACCCTCGCACTCTAGTGCCCTTTCCTAACCCAAGAGGGCACTGTGTCCCTCTGAGATTTCCTTCAGCAACAGGTCATCATACTCTTGCCTGAGTAGGTTGCCATAAAGACAGAGACATTTTCAGAGCTGAGGGAGTTTTTAGCTTTCCTCTACTATTGTGAATACTTAAATTTCTTTAAACTCAAACCCACAAAGAGTGGATCAATTGCCAATCAGTGGGCTGTCAATGAGTGTTTAGATGTCTAGATTGCATTGCTTTCTAAATCAGATTGTAAGTCCTGCTGTCCTTCAAAGGTGAAATTATAAAAGCATAGTAATCAAGTTGTTTAAACCCCAGAACTTCTGACAGAAAGGGTTTATGTTGAAAATATTTCTACCTTGTATTGTAGTCTAATTTGGAAAAATGAAATTGTTACTGTTACAGAAAAGTAATAGACAATTTCTCCTTATTGTGAAGAACTATTGTGTACACTGGGTTTTCTACAATAAAGGTTCTAAGTCAGTAGTGTTCCCATCAACACTAAAGTAGGTGCTTCTTCCACTGAAGTTTCCTGAGTAGAAAAGAAACCTAAGCCTATATACTTTATTTTTTAAAACTATTTATTTCAATGTTTCATAAACAAGACTTTTGTTTAAGTAGTTGAAAATTTACAGACATGACTATACAACTAAATATTTCTATATAGTAAATACATAATTATGTTTTATTTCATATATGCAAAGTTAATCTAAATGCTCCATAAAAACTCTGTAAGGTATGAGTCATTAACTATATGGATAGGATTTGTAGTTTCTAAGTGGATTTCTCTCATATTATTCTTAAGTATAATACAGGCAGATTTTTCCATCCTGTCTTCTTGTGTTAGAAATTCATTCCATGGAATTCATGGTAATCCTTGGGTCAAGATCACTAACTTGAGTAGTGGAATGAGAGAGCACCCAGTTCATAGATAGACACTGCCTCAGTAAATACAATAGAGAGCTATCGAGAGAGACATATGATCTCAAGCCCTGCCATTCATTCATATGAGCACATGCACTCATATGTACTGACACACACACACACACACACACACACACACACACACACACACACACACACACGTAATTTATTGCAATTTATTTTTGCTATCAAGTCCAGAGTTAAGAAAGAACAAATGTATTTTTGTTGTTGTTGTTTGTTTGTTTGTTTTTTAAGACAGGATTTCTCTGTGTAGCTTTGGAGCCTATCCTGGTACTCCCTCTGGAGACCAGGCTGGCCTTGAACTCACAGAGATCCATCTGCCTCTGCCTCCCGAGTGCTGGGATTAAAGGTGTGCGCCACCAACGCCCAGCTGAAAGAACAAATGTAAGATAATTAATTCCCAATATTATCTTTCACAAGATTCAAAATCCTAATAAATCTATTCAAAAGAGAATGAGACCAGAAAAACTTGTTCATGCTACCTGATAAGTGGGTGGATAAAGGGATTTTCCTGATTCTACAGTGGTGAAAAGAACTGAAATATCAGGTCATAAAAGACACTGAGAGTACTTGCTAAATAAGAAGAGGTGGCTTCCTCCCTCCCTCCCCTTTTCCCTTCCTCCCTCTTTCTGTCTCTATCTTTCTTTAAGACAAGGTTTCATGTCACCTATGGTGTTGTTGAGATACTATGTAGCCCAATTTGAATTTTAACTGATTCTTCATTGTCTACCTCTCAAGTATGTGTTCATTCTGGAAAAGGCAATGTACGCTAAGAGTGATCAAAAGCAGGGAGGAAAGAATATGATACTGTAATGGCAGCTATGTGCCATTATAAATTGACACATCCCACTGAACTAACTATATAGAGTGAGCATAGATTCAAACTGTGGATGTAGTGAGAAAAAAGTATCAATATTTGTTGATAACCTATAACAAATGTACTTCATTATTTTAAAATGTGAATTGTATGGTCGAGTGGCAGGAATACATAGAATATCTCTAGTGTTTTTCTTCCTCTTTCCCTGTATATTTGAACTTGCGCTAAAAGACATAGTCTACTGATTCTTCAAGGGTACTGTGTACAGGTTAGGCATTGGAAAAAACTGATCTTGTTTTGGAGTCAAGTTGTTTGAGTTGGAAGTCTCTAAAACTAATTTTATTTAGTTATTAAATGTCAGGATAAAAATTCATAGAAATTTAAGACTGATGTAGTATACAAAAACAGTTTTTAGAGTGCATAGGGTAATATTTTTATGTTGGTAGATACAGCTGCTAATATTTATACAGGGCACTAAAACATTTAAATTAAAAATAGTCACTCACTGAATTGTGTTTAAATATATTTAAGAACTGCTATAATTCAAAATTGTAAGACATATTCAGAATAAAATTATATAGTGAATATTAAAGTTTTACTCTAGTAAATGCATAGGAATTTACTACCAATCAGATAGAAAGGAGCATTAGCACAGGAGAAGCAGACAAAAGAGCACAGATTTTTCAGTATTATGTTATCTGCTTACATTGTTATTGAAATGGAGATATCAACTACAGCAAAAAGATATGGTAAGATGCAACACCCAGAGGACTGGAACAGTGCTCATGAGAATAGATATGATAAGAACTTCGAAAATGTCTTTGTCAATAGCTGTTTAAGAAGAAAAATGAGTACTCTGTGATTCAAAAATTTCATTTCTAGGTATATTCTCAGTGTAAAAATATGCAACTAATGGTATTTATTGATTTGTCATTAGGATCTCTATTCATTATAGGAGAAAACTGGGTGCTGCATCAATTATCAGCACTAAAATTTTAGTGTATTTGTGCTTAATGAACTGTATTGGATTCTTTACAACATCCATCATCCATGAGTTACCACCTTTAAAATTTCTGGGAGAGTTAAAAACATTTCATTCTTTTTATTGAGAAAATACAAAAGCATACACCTGGACTGCATTAATAGGAAATAGGTAATAAAATAGTAATGATAATTACATCAGATAATTTAAAAATAATTATGAATGAAGGTGAAAACTAAGTAACAATTTCTGCACAACGCAACTAAATTAGAAATGACAACTTAAAGTATTACAGCTTCCAATACAAAGGACTAATAGAGAATATGTACGTTTTACCACTCTTCTGTCAAAATGAAACAAATACATAATTACAAACCCCATTAAAATGGCAATAAAAAATCAAAACATTAGAATCATGTAATTTATATAGAAAATTTCCACAGAGAAAAATCACAGGTTTTGTATGCAAATAAAGTAAACAGAGTAAAGTAAAACAAAAGAATGAAAGGAACAATTCCACACATCAAAATGTGTCTCAGGGAATTAAAAATTAGAGCATCACACCAGAGGAGGGAAAATATTGAATACTTGTATATTCTTTGAAGGAATCAATGTACCCTCAATGCTGTTTAAATTAAATTAGGAAAATATTTATTAAAGCAAATAGATTCCTCAAGCTATTCTTTTCAAATTTCTAACCTCTTATTCCTTATTTTTTTTCTAACAGTCCCTCTATATCTGTACCTTGGTTGTATTTTCAGAATGAAAATAAACAATTTTATATTCAAGTAAACAATTTTTTGAGGTGGAGTTTATGTTCACTCAACATAATGTTCTGGATCCAAGTGGTTTGGTATGTAAACAGTTAATTTCCTTTACTCCTGCTGTTAAATACATGTCACAATGCTTTTACATCTTATCAAAGTAACATGTTTAGAGAAAATTAATATCTTCTCCAAACTATCCAAGGCACTAAAACTAAAACATCTACAGCATATGGCCAATTAAAGAAAGTATTGAAATTTGTTTAATATGAGTTTTATTTGAAATAGAAGCCTTCACAAATAAAGACTTAAAGAAAAGGGAAACCCTGTGAGAGTTTTTATATTAGATTTGATGAATAGCAGAGAGTTGTGTAGAAGTTTGATTTGAAACATCCACAAAATAATGGCAATTAACTGAAATAACTTGGCAAAGTTGGCCAGGTGTCCAGATTCATCTGTGTATTTCTCTTGAAATGTAAGGAATTTCCTTCCATTTTAGCATGGAGATTATTAAGCCTTTATATCTGCTTCAGGAGAGTAGAATGAGCCACAGGGATAAGGACCTCACTTCTGCTGTTTGCTTAAAATGCACAGTGTCTAGGTCAGCTAGGTTTTTGCTGTTATTCTGGACTTAGTAATAACCCTCACTTTGCATGTGGGGCATAGAGAAGTCAACCTTACACTGGCAAGGAAACTCTTTCCATGCTGGATAACTTACTTGGTAACAGAAGGTGCTATGAAGCCTGCTGTGGGGAGAAAGCATATCTGGGGTCTTGTCCAGCAGGGACCCTGCATGCTACAAAATTGTCTTGCTGGCAACATGTTCCTTCTGGTGCAGTGGTGGCATGATGGTTACGGGATAAGTTTCCACTTTCTTATTGGACATGACAGTTGCACACAGGAGACATTTCTTGCCTCGTTTTGTAAACATCATCATAATTCATAACTGTGTAGATCAAAGACCCCAGTAGAGGGAAACAAACTGTTTGTTCTTTGTATAAATTGTTGTTCTGTCAAACTGAATTCCAAATGTTTATATTTACTCCCATAGAGTTGTGCTGCTCTCAACTTTGCTTAGAGAAATGTAGGTAGTAGTTAATGAGACTCAGGTCAAATTTCTGAGTATGAAAGTTACTGAGCTGTCAGCTGTATATCTATATTAAACTCCAAACACTCAAGGCACAACAAACGTCACAGAAGAAAGCATAGGAAGAGTGTAAGAACCAGTGGATAGTCAGGAGAGCCATGAAATATTGAGTTCTAGACATGGCATGCTGTTGTAGCCATCAACTCACAGCAGCTGTTGTTATAGGTACAAGCATGTGCAGGACCAGTCACCCAATGTTGGTTGCAGCATGGATGGAAGATGATCCTCTGAGGGTCCACCCTTATCAGAGTAGCTATTGGCAATTCATGGCTGCAGAGCTATTCTCCTTGGAGTCAAGGATGCTGGTAGTTTGCCGATGCCTCAGTATACAGCCACATACCCGCAAGAATTAGCTGGATTACAGAGGTTATTAATGACAAAGCAGAGGAAGAGTATATCAATTTGGGGTGGAGATGAGGGTCTCTGGCAGAAAGGGAAGCTGTAAGGGGGACATGACCGATAGTTATGATTGACATACATTGTGTCAATGTGAGAAAGTTTTAAAGAGTAGAAGGTGTTATTAAAATGGAAAAGGAATGTACATTTGAAGGATAGTCATTATACCACCATAATATGAAAAGAAATAGTAATAGTAGGACCTTGCTAGTCTTCAGAGAAGCATGGCTTTGACATTGAATATGAGCCCATGAGGGTCCGCTGCAGCTTCTGGCTTAGTTGTGCATTTTGAGTTTTGTTACTTTATTTTTAAAATATGGTAGTATTTCAGCAAGCTACACATCGTGGCTTGTATTTTTCTCTTTTACATTTTATTTTATTACATTAGATATTTTCGAAGCTAGCTTATAGAGAAGAGATGATGAAAACTATCAGTGGGTCATAGGAAGCTACAACTACAGAGCAGAGACATTGCTTTACGTGAGGAGAATCACACAGAATTCACACGCTTCTTGCTGCTGGTAGTTTTTGACAACTTGTGAAAAAACTGGGTGATGTGAATAGCTATATTTACAGTAGACATTTATCTCACTTGTGGATGTTTCTCATTATAAGCATGTATATTTCTCTAGTGTCAAGTTGTGATCTATCTTACCATTCAATAAAATATTATATCTGTAATAAACTACATGGTTTACGCTTTCTGTGAGATGCAACTTGACCTTCACTTAATTAGTTTAGTTCTACAAAATGATAAATTAAAAAGTATCACTTTTCACAAAAATCTTTTAAAAAGACAACAGCTATGAACTCTGTATTAACCACTACCTATTACAATTAAATTATGAAGAGGATATGCTGGGGATTCCTGAGGGAAACAGGACTGTGTGTTGAGCGGTAGATATGGATCAAAATTCATTATATACATGTATGAAAGGAAAAAGGGTTTTAATTAAAATGTAAAGAAAACAGCAACTCAGTATAAGCTGCTAAAATTTTTCTTGTTCTCACAGAAATGTACAAAAATAGAAGTTCTTTCATGCACTGTCCTTGTTTTCTACTGGAATGACACATTGAATGTCCAAATAGAATACGGTAAGTTGAAAATAAGCAACTAGTACTAGTAACTGAAAAGTCAGCAAAAGTCAATGAGACAATCAAAGTATATATTTAACTATGTAGTCAATATGTCTAGTATAATGAATAAAAACTAGTTCAAAATATTTCAATGAATGTCCCCTTTGTATCCCTTAAAGAAAACAATAATACTAATTTAGAAATAATCTAAAAGAGTAAACATTCCAGGAAAATGTCCTGAGAGCACACAGTCCTTTGTTCTCTGTGTATGAATAAGAACATTTAGAGAGTGTTGTAAACTTAAAGGCTAGTCACTTGGAAATTAAAAGACACCAACAATGAGGTACTTATTCTTGAGTGGCATCCAAAGAAATAATAATAACAATAAAGATAAACTACTAAATAATCAGACACTCTTTGGAAGATTAATTATTGCTTTCATGATCAAAGTGAAGATCAATATATGTATATTTAATCTTTGTTCTTTGGTGGCTGTGTGCTTGTCCAGTTTTACAATTTGTTTGTAATTATTACTTCTGCTGTCTGCATTAAGAGTCTAGTTGGGAATCTCAGCATTTTGCCTTTACCATAGTTTTTCATTCTCCTAACAATAACAACAAAAAAATCAGTCTAGCTTGACTTTTCCTTCAGTTTGGTGTCACAGTCTCAGTTTTCCTGTAGATGGCAGAGTAGTATTCTAAATATAAAATTTCCCTTTGTGATAAATGTTTTCACCATGTTAGCTGTATTCAAATTGGTTGAATATACTTTCCCCCTTATTGCAGCTAAAACAGAATGCATCCACGTAGTGTATTTTGAAACTAGTGAGTACAACAAGCAAGTGACTACACATATTAAGATATCTACTTAAAATATGTCATTGCATCCAGACAGTGCCTGTAGACCCCCACTTGACATGCTGCAATTTCAATTGGTCCAATAAACAAGTCCAGGAATCTTTGGTACCATGTGTCACCCCTTCTAGTCTATAATGCTTACCATTCTGTTTTCTAGCCTTTCTTTCTTGCAGCAGAGTGGTGCCGATAGATATGTATAACTCTCCCCGGGGTTAACTCAGTACAACTTTCTGGAGAACAGTTCCCCTTCCTGTTGTCAGCATACATGCCACCCAAAAGGGGAAGCCTCTGCAGCTGCACCCATGTGAACTCTTCCAGACACCCTGCATCCTTTCCTCTCTGCTCTCTAGCAATCACATAAGGACTCCATCATCTCTTCGGAGTGACATCCTGAATTTGCTGACTTGCAAACTGAGACCCTTTCATTCTTTCCATTTGATTAGGATTGTCTTAGGACACTTGTGTGGTTTTTCTGGCTCCTCAAATCCAGGGCTGCCCCCACCTCCTTGTTTTGTTCATTTTGGTTGTTCTGTCATATGTGAATTTAGTATTATAAAATATCTTTTATGTGCTCTTTGTTTCCCTATGTATTGTTAAAATACATGTAGAGAAAGTCTATACGTAGCATAAGGACTTTAACATTGAGACAGCACGCATAAACTTAATAGCCGTTAGTATTCCAGCACAGCTTCCCCAGTGTGATAAATATCTGAGGTCTATGAAGAACAGAACAACAGCAGAACTTGCTAACAGGGGAATCGTTTTCCTTTCCTTTGTTGAGTCAAATATATCACTAAAATTGCTCAGTCCTGTGGAATGTTAGCACACAGGAAACTTATTGATTCACAGGGAATCACGAGAATTTATTTATTACATTAATCAAGTTTATTCAGTTAAAGCAGGAACCCTGGAGACTATTGCCCCAAACTAAGTAGTTTGGGTCTGGGAAATTGGACTCCCACGTGCCCCCAAACAGAGGGAGGACATTTCCCAGCTCTTCCAAATTGATTTAATGAGACTGCAATTTGATATGAACACTGATGCTAGATATGCATGCTTGAGTTTAGAACTTTGAAGGCTTTCTGGGATTGCTTTAGTCTTCATTCACAATGTTCTTATTTCTCATAGATAACCTAACTGTCCCTGTTAAATACAAATGAAAATTTATTCTTTGCAAAAACACTACACAGTATGTGCATTTCTAGCCAATTATGAAATAAAACATTATTAAAATTTAATATTGACAAGATTGATTTTGTTTGAACTATTCAATATTTATAACTTAGTGTTTGATTCTAATTATATTAAGAAACATTTTCTCATATGGATTTTACATATATAAGAATATGTATGTTTTATTTACTTTGCTTCAGTTATTCATTTCAGCTAAATTATTTAACTAAATCATATAAAATAATGTGCACCCTGCATATTAGGTTATGCTTTTCAGCATTTACAAACATGTTGCAATTATGTAATATGAATTTTTACTTACAGCATCATTTTAGGCATGTTGCCCTGAAATGAAAATCTAATTGGCTTTTTTAATATAAAGTACAAACTAGAGAAATTAAACCACTTGCTTAGACACATAAGCAAATGAAAGGACCAGAATATGCCTGTTACTTCTCTCTACAGTCTTCATTTGCTTCTTCCTGTTTAATATACCTCATTATCCAATGTTGTAGCATTTAGGCTGTCTTCTTCTGTCTTTAATGTTTCTGCTCAGACTATATCTTCCCAACTTCCTTGAACTCCTGACATAGTAGACCTCCAAATTAAGCAGTGCCATTTTTTGCTGTTTGCTCTGCTTTTTAGAACTGTCTCTTTTTAAATATTTGTCATATTATTGACCACAGACAGTGAAATAAAAAGATGTCTTCCAGTGATTTGAGGTGGAACCTAAATGTTTCCTTGCAGACTGGACTTCATGTCTCTTGAGGAAACGTCAGGAAAATTGAAAGTGTCATGGTTGGTGAGTAGCTTGACCTTTCCATTAGCTTTCCTAACTGGCTCAATTGTTCCTAGGCTCTATTCTCAGTCTACTCATGATGACATTTATGGATGTCTCTGAAGGGTTCACATTTCACTTAACTTCATGGCAAGAGATAGGCAGGCAAACTCCTGTGTGTTACACACATTTCAGTACTGTGCAGTTCTTAAGGTACACTTGGAACACGAGCAGGGCTCGAACTTGTGGCTTTTATGCAGCCTGCATTACTGATGCTGCTCATCCACAAGCTTTCCATCACTGAGTTAGCACTGAGGAGTTACCACAAGCTTTCCATCATTGAGTTAGCACTGAGTTATCACAAGTAATTTTGCTTTTAATGCATTTAAATGGTGGACATTTTCTGATTTTTTGAAGTTGCTGAAGTTACCACAAGCTTTCCATCATTGAGTTAGCACTGAGTTATCACAAGTAATTTTGCTTTTAATGCATTTAAATGGTGGACATTTTCTGATTTTTTGAAGTTGCTGAAACCTTTTATTAATGGGTAAACTTATTTTTTTCAAACTTCCTAAATTTGTGCAATAAAGGAGCCACACTGTTTGGTATAAGAATTCGTCCAGATTTAAGGTTCCTTATGCTCTGTTACTCTGATTTTCATGATTGTGTAGCTAAACACACAGATACTCTGTAATATTTCTCTTGAGCCTTTGCTACCTAATTTTCTTGAGAATTTAATTCTGTTTAACTCAAACACAGACTGATAGTTATACTTAAATTTCACTATTTAACAAGAGTATAGTTCTGATATTCTATTGTATTTCATAATACTATATTTAGAGGCAACACAATTCTTTATTTTCATACTTTAACTCATATATGAAAGGCAGGATTAGACCTGTAAAGAAAAAACAATAACTCTACAAAAACCATTGAAAAGTTTATCTACTTATAAATGTTTAAGTTAGCGGGGCATTGGTGGCGCATGCCTTTAATCCCAGCACTCGGGAGGCAGAGGCAGGTGGATCTCTGTGAGTTCGAGGGCAGCCTGGTCTACAGAGTGAGTGCCAGGATAAGTTCCAAAGCTACATAGAGAATACCTGTCTCGAAAAACCAAAAAAAAAATAAATAAAATAAAAAATAAGTGTTTAAGTTAAATAAAATGTTTTAGTGGCATTTATAGGTCTTTATTTTATTTTGAAGCTCTCATTGTTTAACAAAGTATGAAAAGCAGAAAGCTGGGGTCAGCTGCTTTTACCTTGGGAATACTTCTAGTTTCTTATTTTAGATTCAGTGATCTCATGTTTGTATTTAATGCTGAATCTCTCAATATGCAAAATCATTCCCTGTTGTTTGATTGTCCTTTATACAGACTCCAGTCTCTTCTAGTGTTCAGGGATGTTCACAGGTGCTTGTGGTCTGTTGCTATGAACTGAATGAAAAAAATGAGTAATTTTTTTCACTTGTAAAGACTATAAACAGTCCTAAAATATGGGAGTAGAATTTTCATTTTTTATAGTTATAGTTGCATATGAAAGAATGAAAGAAGAACAGATAAAAGAGAAATGTTATGAAAACCCAGTATTTATTATTCAGATAGCTTTTTTTAAAATTTAGTGTGTGTGTGTGTGTGTGTGTGTGAATGTGTGCACCACTTATATTTAGGACATCTAAATATATGCGGAAGAAGGTATCAGATCTCCAGGATCTAGAGTTTCGGCAGTTTTGAGCCACCATACATGGTTACTGGGAACCAAGCTAGGGACTGTATAAAATGCAGTGAGCACTCTTAGCCAATGAAACATCTCTCCAGAATCTATAAATGTAGACTTACAAATGGGTAGCTTGATAATCTTTTGGTCTTTTGTTAAACAGTAAATTATTAGTAAAGCTATGTTCTGACAAAACATTTCTGATAAATGGTTAACTAAATACTGTTGTAAAAACACTACAGAGTGCATACATGATTACATGACTCATATATGCCTACACCCTCTTTTTGCACATCTAAGTGTTACAATAAATCTTTCTGTCAAAACCACCCGAGACCCACCGCCACGTGGATGGACAAAATAATACAGAGATATATTAGGTACAAAACTGCTTGGCCAATGACTAAGATTTCTTATCTGTTAGCTCAGTCTTAATTATCATAAACCTATATATTTTATAAGACTTATCTTATTGGACGCCTTATTGGCGTCCTTCCTTGCTCACATCCCGCTGCTGGAGGAGGCAAAGGGAAAAAAAGGGAAACCCTTCCTGTTTCCTTTGCTTGAATATGAGTCTCCTTGCTATGTCACTTCCTGTCTGGATCACCACTTCTCTACTACTATTTCCCAGAATCCTCTTTGACTCCTAGTCCTGTCTAACTTGCTGTTTCATTGGCCAAACAGAACGTTATTTAACAATCAATAAGATAAACATACACAGAAGTACCCATCATCTCCCCTTTTCTGTCTAAATAAAAAGAAAGATAACTTATCTTTTATAATAACTGAAGAAAACTATAACCATAACTATCTGTCTTCAACTCTATCAAAGACCACAGAAGGAAAATATATAAACTCTAGAACTGACAGGACATCTCGCTACCTGGACAGTCACCCAAGGTTCCTCTGTAACATTGGGGCATCCATCTTCAGCCCATAGGCCACAGTGTGTCTGGCACACTTCTCCATTTTAACAGGAACCCTTTAGTTCTGTCTTGTTTTGTAAGTTCAGCAGTCATTTTCTTGTGGGTCCTGCATGTCCAGTTTATACAGCAACAAACAGCCAGGCAAGAGCAGTTTCTTGCCCAAATGGCTAATCTTGCCCTGTTGAAAGCAAACTCCATAACGAGTTTCTTCGATGCCCATTCTCCTTTCTGACATAATTGGTGTTCCAGGAGTAGTTGTGTCTCACTGCCAAGAAAAATCCTAAACCATTTAAATGCCATATTTCTGTAGGTCTTTGAAGGGTTTGAAGAATACCTAACCATCTCAAATACATCTCTGTATATCTAAAACCCTAACTAACCTAATTATAAGTTCTGACTATCATAGGTGACTACATAACCTGTATTTAATTATGCATATCCTTTTAAAAGATCTGTATAAACACAATACCTAAACAAGAGGAGACATATACATATCACAAAATTGACCTTAATGTTGTATCAATAAATGAAAAGTATGCATAAACAAAATAATACAGAGACATATTAGGTACAAAGCTGCTTGGCCAATGACTAGGATTTCTCATCTGTTAGCTCAGTCTTAATTATCATAAACATATATATTTTATAAGACTTATCTTATCGGACGCCTTATTGGCGTCCCTCCTTGCCGGTAGCTCACATTTAAGTGCCTCTGTAAATTTACTACATGTATGCATAAAGCAAACTTGACAAAGATAGTCAGCAGGAGGATAAACAAAAGTATTCTTGTTGTTTAACAAAAAAGGCAAAAATCAGCAGAAGAGAAAAAGAAGTATCCATCATGGCAACAGTCATGGCTGCACATAGGAGGGCCAGAAAGCTGAGGGATCTCATTTCCAACCACATACAGAAAGCAAAGAGTTGAACAGGAAGTGGCAAAGACAATAAATTCCAAAATTTATTTGAGGTGCCTGTTCCAGCAAGGCTCCATGTTCCAAAATGTTATAACCCCCTAAAACAGCACCACCATCTCGGTAGTGAGCCTATGACGGGCATTTCTTTTCCAAACTATCACACACTCTTAATGCTTTGTGTGTGTGTGTGTGTGTGTGTGTGTGTGTATGCACGTGTGCATATGAATGTATCTATGGATGGTTGTGTACATAAACATGCACACTCATGAAGAGGTCAAAGGTCAATGTTGACTTTCCCTTTCCATTTTCACCTCATTTTAGGAGACAGAAGTTATTTTAGTTTTTTTTTTTTTTTTTGGTGATAAAATAGCCTAACAAAAGCTACTCAGAAAGAAGAGGGCATTTTTGCTTATAATTTCAGGGAAGTCACAGTATCAGAATTTGATACGGATAGTCACTTTACAGTCAAGAACAGAGCACTGAATGTACTCTTCTAATTCCTCTACTCTTAAGATTAGGGAAGGGTGCTACCAGTAGGAGGCAGGTGTTCTCATACCATTTGCTGCAGTAAAACTAATCTCCCCTAGACACACTCAGAGAACAACCTGATCAAGACAACATTCATTGAGACTCTTCAAGATGATATAGATTGTGTCTAATTGACAATAAAACTGACAATCACAATCTCAATGAGCCAGTAGTTCTTCAGTTTGACATTACAGACTAAATAGTGAGACTTAAGACTCTGAAAATCTGACCCACACATCCACACAGCTACACAAACACACAATATACCACACACACATACACATGCAAAATATAATACCAAATTCAATTTTATGGACACACATTTTAAGAAGACAAGATATTTTAGGAAAAATTATGTTGTTTTCTTAATATTTTCATAGTTTTTATATCCTGGCTTTTTAGAAACAGTAGTGGGTTGCTCTGTATACCAAAAGCATGCATGCAACAATCATGAAGTATGAAATGATTTTTAAACTTGGATAATGTAAATAATGGTTTGTAAACTTCTTTGCTCAAACACTAAGGTACTTTTTAGTTAAAAGCTGCAAATGCTGCAGTAGCTTCAGCAATTCAGGAGAGGTAAATAAGCAGAGCAAGCCCTAAAGGAATCTTTAGAAAACTGTAGACATACTGTGATAAGTGCTCAAGATGAATATGTACTATTTTTTTTATTTGATGACTGTGTAATAAATACAGGGCATACTACATAAAGGACATTGTTATAAACTTTGAAATTCTCTGAGCTGAAAACACACTGCATTGTCTTTTCTGCCATAGGTAGTACAGGTTATTTCTGGCAGAAAATAGGAAGTGCTGTTTCTTATGGGAAGTCTTATTGAAAATGCACAACATGTAGAATTCAATTCCACTAGTCAATTTTTATGGAGTATAGTCCCTACTTAGAATTGTTATAAGGCACTATAGAAGAGAAAACACTCTGAAGAGCATATGCATTGGTGCTAAATTTGTAACACAGATGTCTGTTGTATGGAAATCAGACAAGGGTTATTGAAACTTGATATTTGGGGGAGAACTTTGAAACTAGGGGGTAGTGCTAGCTGTGTTTACAGTATTGTAGTCAGTGTCTAGGATAATGCCTAATACCAAACACTGTTACTCCAAAGCAGATGTTCTTAAGAAATAGCATGGAGGAGCTAGGGAGATGGCTGCTGTCAGAGGATTTGTGTAGACTCCCAGAAGGCCCTTGGAGACTTTACTGTCTCTACCTCTACGTCCAGGAGATCTGATGTTCTCTGGTTTTCTGGAGGCACCACTCATGTAAGTGGTGCAGAGGCATACATACATCCAAAACATGCATGCACATGATTGAAAAAGAAAGACCAAAAAAGAAAGAACTAGAAGCAGAATGCATATATTTTTCATTACTTAATTATAGAAAAATATACAATTTTCAGTGTGCTTTTCACAAATTTCCAAACAGCATGTACCATACTCATGGCCCTGAAGAAATATTTCTTAATTCTCCCCAAATACTTTTCTACTCATCTACTTTTAAAGTACTTCAGACTTGAATTAGCAACTAAATTATGTCTGTTAATATGTCACCATACTATAGATAAATTAAGATTTTATAGTGCATAAAATAATCCTAACAGTAAGATAGTAACTCCTAAACCATTCAGTCAAACAAACAAACAAAGCTGTCCAGGTAAGTCTAAAAAGGAAAATTTTGATGCCAAAGTTTTAACATATTTATTCAGTACCTAGTATAGATCCTAGAATTCCAAAACATTAAAATAAACCGGAGATCATCTAAAGCTCTGAAAAATAGCTCAGAGGAGAAAAGATGAAAGAGCTCAACAAAGGCCATCTTAAAACAAAACAATGAAGAAGGCAGAACACAAAAGTCATCAATACTAATAAAAACCAAAGCTGAGGTTTGTAAACTTCCACTTGCTAAAGTGGTAGCTGCCATCATGAAAGCACAAATGCACAATTAAGTAGCTATATATATTAGTCACTACTTTCAAAAACATTACTCAGATAATTGTAAAAGTAAATTTCAAGTCTTTATTTAGGCACTGGGTGAGATGGCTAAGCCAAAGGCATTCATAGTGCAGGCCTGAGGACCCGAGTGTGGCTAAGTTTCATTTTTTGTCTATTTTTTTATTTAAATTAGAAACAAGATTGTTTTACATGCCAAGACTATGGATCCCACAAGGTGGCAGAGGAGAACGCCTCTGCCACTTCTCCAGGAAGACATGCTTGCTGTTTGGTCTGCACCTCCCTCCCCCCCCTCTCTATTTCTTTCCATGTCTCTCTCTTTCTCTGACTTTCCCTGTCTCTGTCTCTCCCTCTGTGTCTCTCTCTGTCTTTCTCTCTCATACACACATTCTCTTTCCCCTCCCTCTTTCACACACATATGCACAGAAAATATGTTTTAAAACTTTTAATTTAATTTGGATCTGTAGTTTTTCCCTCAATTTGCTGATTGATGTTCAAAACCATTCTATGAAGCCAATTTGTAATCACTGGATATTTTTATGGTAAAAATATTAAAACAAAGAAGCATTTCAAGGAACAAAGGTGACATTTTCAGTGCAGAATTGGAAAAGGGAAGATGAATTGAAATGGCTCATATGAAACTTTCAGAGTTGGTTCAAGATTCCAATTTCTTCTGCTGCTTCTTGAGAGACATCCTACATATACAAAGATGGGAAACTGTCAAATGTAAATTCCACTTGGAGGTTCATTGCTTTTTAAAATTATTATTCTGATAAGTTGGGAAAATCTGTATTTTATGAGTGAATTTTTGTATGGTTTCTTAACACTTTGACATAAAGCCATGAATATAAGCATAACTCACCATACCTCTGAATTAGTAAAATTTCCTCAGGTGACCATCCATCACATGTGTCCTTTTAAAGCTCTAAATGAGTTATCTTGTGTAAGGAGTAGGCTCTTCTTACACTGGCCTGGAGTTAACACTTGCAAATTCCCACATATTGCACATGACTGTCTTGTACTCAGGAGATTTTAGGAACAACAGAAATATGATTTGGAGTGTGGAAAGAACAATGTAAAAATCACTAATCTGTCATTTTTATTGAAAGCTGACTTTATAATTCCAAGTTAATTTAATTCTGAGTATCCTTGTGTCCTTGAATTGAATTTGGAGGGACAGAAACTAGAAATGTATATAGCGGAGTCTTTGGCTCTCACCCCGGGGGACTTACTATGTTCTAATTACCTCATTTCTGCTGAAATTTCTCTTTTCTCTGCCTCAGATGACAGCTGTAAATGAAAGAATTAATTCTTTTAAAGAGGAGGCATAGAAGCTGACATTTGATTTGGAATCACAGAGAATTAAGAAAACTCATTTGGCAATAATATATTTATCCCTTTTGCAAACTGGCAAATTGACATGTAAAGAATCCCCAATATAATTTGGATGTTATATTTTATTCACACTCCTTGAGTATCATTTAGAAACTGTATCCATTGTGATTGTTAGATCATTGTAATTTGGAACTATTCTGTAAGAGAAATAATAGTGAAAGAGATGACATTATTTATCAACACCACATGACCGCCTCCATTTCCACTTTTGGTATCAATTATACATTGCCTTGGAATCTGATATTTAAAAAGAACTGGGCCAGAATTATGCAGAGACTAACTTCAAAATATAGTGAATAAGAATATTTTGTGGTATCTGAAGGCATTCCCCAAGAAGACTGTGACAGAGTTTGGTCTTTTTATGAAGACACAAATGTCATTCTTCTTTTGTGTAAATTAAGCTTGTCTCAACAAAGATCATTAAGTGTAGTGTGTGTGTGTGTGTGTGTGTGTGTGTGTGTGTGTGTGTGTGTGTGTGTGTGTGTAATACATGTAAGATGACATTCATACCAACACAGTATTTTGCTTTCTATATCAAAGGGTGATTTTAGAATTCATTTACTTAAAAAAACTGACATAATAATAATAGCTACATTATATCCTGGGTATTCCTCAAAAATTCCCTTCAGTTTCATTAACTTATTGGAGTTCTATGGATCCCCTGCAGTATATGATTATTCTATTTTCCTCTTTACAGACAAAAAAATACATGAGGAGATTAAATGTTTGCCATAGACCCTTCAGGTAATAAATACATACTCAACTCCAGAACCAAAACTCACAAATTAATCCCTCTGCTGGAGAGATTTCATGACCTCTTCACAAATGTCCTTGCTTCTTCTTACTGCAGAGTGGAAAATAGACCCTGAGATTATAATTAAGTTGTGTTTTCATAACATTTAGTAAATTAAAGTGATGAGATGATGTTTACATTATAATAGGTACACACTTTTAGGCAACAGGAAGTTAAAATCCAGTTCACTTCACACACCTGATGCTTGAATTTTGTATAGCCATGCTTTGTTTGACATAAAGAATATTTATATGTACTTACTTGCTGAATAAATCAATAATATATGTCTTTCTAATCATATACTTATCTACTCATTCACTAGTTATGATACCCAGTGTTTTTGTACATTAGTTTTCAGTAAAGGGAAATATTATACAATATTTTCGTAAGATGTAAAGGCTGTTGTGTGTACCCAGCATCAAGGAATTCAAAATTCAATGCAAGTAGAAAATCGTGTTTTAAAATTAGAACCATTCCTTATATACCTTCTGATGTATCTCAGAGAAGGCTGTGCCCTGTATAGACATTGAGAAGTCTTAAGTCTAGTCTTTGGATGCTGCAAAATCTTCCTAACAAGTGAATAAGACTGTATTGGAGAAAAGGCATACTCCCAACCAAAATGGTGAATTGTGTTATGACAAAGTCTACGTAAAAGTTAATGAGCTGTCCAACCAAGTAAGAATAGTTGATTATTAACATATTAAACACTGAATCAGTAGCTACAGAAATTTAGGGCAGTTTCCACAAAAATGAAACACTTTGGGTTGGTTTATACATGATCTAGAAAATTCTGCAACATTACATCTCCTACTACTGAACTTTTGATTTTGAAGATGATGTATGATTTCCCAAATAGACACATAATAAATGATTGGAATTATTAAAATAAATTTGAGTTATTTTGGCATATTCAGTTATCTGGCATACTCAGAGGAAAAACAATCCTTTAATCAAGAGGGTAATTCTTTTGATATTTCAAAGCATAGCATTAGGAAGACATATTTGTATGTATATGAAAATAAACATTTTAACTTGGTTTCTGACAGGTAAATAGGAATAAATGATAATCTTTCACTAAAGAGTTTGTTTTCCCTCTCTTTTTGCAGCATCTCTACCTAATATATTTCAATGATGAATCATAAATAATATCTCCCAAGAGAAAAATGAGCAAAACTCATCAGAGTGCATGCTAGCCTCATTTTATCTCCTACCTAGTTAGCTTTCTCCCCTTCACCATTCATCTTCTATGATTCTAAAGAGAATAATAAAATGCTGTTCTCTAATTAGGGAAGGACTTTAAAATTTGTTTTGAATTTTGTGAACTGCTGACATTTCCCGTTTACATTTAAAAGGCAACTGGGGAAATTATTAAGGCTTTGAGTAAACTCATCGGTGCACAAATATACCAGAACAAAGCTAAATAAGTTTAAAATGTCATAGCTTTGGATTTATGGTAATGGCTCAATTTCATTTTCAATGAAAAAGATAATTTTCTGTAAGTCTCTCACTCCAGTTATTCTTTGGTGTAATTTTTTAACATCTTAGAAGAAATTACTGGGTCCTCAGGGCTGTTGATTAGGAAGGAATGCCACATGTTCTTATGCAATATGGAAAAAAGTAGGAATTCATGGTCCAGAGGATTTGAGGTCTATATTTTGTTTCTACCCAGCACCCGATATTGAACTAGGATTAGCCATAGAAGAACAGGCACATAATTTTGATGATTTAAATTTTGTTCAAGACAATACGTAGATAGAAAACACTAAATATAGATAGGAAAAATAGTACTGAAACTTGGTATCATGAAATATTAGTGTGGCTTCCTCACTATGTAGGGAGCTAGCAGCTGTTTGAAATGAGAACGGCAGAAAAACAATTGTAGGTCTGATATCATGGAGAACTAAAAGCCTTTGGAATTAGTTTCTGGGATAAAAGCACTGATTATAAGGAAGAGATAATGTCCAAAGGCACAGAAAATAATTTCTCTGCTATAGGATAGCTAAAGAATGCATGTTGGTTTGGGACTGAATGAGGACCTGTGAACACAAACTCTGCTCAGAGTTGTCTGGACATCTGCTATTAAGAGCAGTAGCTGATGGAAGCAGACACAGAGATTCACAGCTAAGTGCTGAGCTGAATTCCTGGAGGGAGGAGGGGTGAGCAAAGGGGTGAAGACCATGCTGGAGAAACCCAAAGAAACAGCTGACCTGAGCCAATGGGAGCTCAATGACAGCTGGGGAAACAGCATAGGACTGAACCAGGCTCCCTGAACATGGATGCCAGTCGGGGGGCTTGGGCAGTCTATGGGGCCTCTGGCATTGGCACCAGTATTTATTCCTAGTGCACCAATGGGCTTTGGGAGTCCATTTCCTATGGAGGGATAATCTCTCAGCTTAGATACAAGTGGGTGGGCCTAGGTCCTGCCCCATATAATGTGACAGACTTTGATGATCTCCCCTGGGAGACCTCACTCTCCCTGAGGAGTGGATGGGGGGTGGGATGGGGGATAGTGGGGGAATTAGGAGGACAGGAGGAAGAATGAACTGGGATTGGAATGTAAAATAAGATTGTTTTTAATTTAGATAAAAATTAATTTGAAGAAGAGTGATGGACTGAACCAAATTTGTCCGTGTTTTTATGGTTAAAGGTGAATGTAGATATGTGTACTAATTTGGTAGCCAAGGAGAAGATGGGAACCTGTCTCGAGGAAGCTTAGTCTTGTTTGTGGTGTTTATACAACTGAATCTTAAAGACTTGTGCTGTCTATCACTTATGCTACGAGGGATCAGATGTTCTGTATCTTTTCTGATAGTAAGAAAAAATTATTTGCCTCTGGGTACATTTGAAAATTGGCAAGTTAGGAAATGGGCTGGAGCCTGAAGTCAGCTGCACAGTCTTTGAACTATAACCTGACTCTCTAGGTGCAAGTATTTAGCCCAGAGAAGTGAAAATGTGATAACGAAGCATCAGAGTTCAATTTCTGTATATCTAATGTCTTAAAAAGTTCAGAAGACATAAAATCCCTAAGATCTTGAGATGTATTTGGGTTTCCTGAATCACACCTTACAGTCAGAATTCTTATCCCTAATTTCAAGAATTCTTAGAATACTCAATTCTAATACTCAAATACTACAATAACTGAGTACAGTTTCAAAAATAAATAAAATGCAAATCTGAAAAAAAGAAGGTAAATGTGAAACTTTGTTAGAGCAGTGGTCCTCAACCTTCCTAATACTAAGACCCTTTAATACATTTCCTTGCATTGTGGAGATCCCAACCACAAAGTTATTTTTATTGCTACTTCAAAACTGTAACATTGCTACTCTTGCTAGTAGTAATGTGACTATCTTATATGTAGTGAGAACTGCTACTTTAGAGTGATAGAGTATCTATTTAATCAAAGACAGCCTTTGTTTTCACAGTAGTGAAGCCTTTACCTTTCTGATTTAATATAATGCATTTCTTTATCTACAGGAATGTGTACTCCATCATATATGCATTCACCCAGCAATTCTTATTTTATGCAAACTAGACACATTATGCTTAAGTGGAACTAATGAGTGAGAAAAACATTGTATCTATATAGTAAATTTATACACTACCAGTGAAATGGATCATAGTTAAAATCCAAATTCCCGGCTTTGTGGTACAAATAAAAGAAACATAACTAAATTAGACTAATCAATTGAAAAACTTTCTTAGGAAGATTTAAATCGAGAGTTGAAAAATAAATGCAGTTGTACAAAAAAGCTGAAGGGGTTGGAAACCAGATACTGAGCAGACATGATATTTCAGCCAAAACAGAGGACAGAAAAATGGGTGAATTGTTCCACAACCATTAGGTGGACTGAACTGGTATGCAACAGAAATGCAAATCAAGACATGGACTTGACAGGGGGAAAATCCCTGTTCAATTATTTAATATTTAATAATTTAGTTTTTAACATTTAATAGGTACATGCTTAAATTTTTAAGTATCATGTGCAGGAGGAATTAACGGGGGGAAGAAAAATGTAAATTATATTTGAAGAGATAGAATTCTAATTTGTTTCCTCTTGGTCATTATGAAGTGTATACTCGTGAAGTCACACTACTGTACAACAATGCATTTATTACATGCCATAGCATAGGAAAGAAGAAAGGAGGGAGGGAGGGAGAGGGAAAGGGAGTGAAGGATAGAGGGAGGAAGAAAGGGAGGACAGAGATTCAGAATTCAACCAGAGGTTGAGCATTGAAACCGGAGTGCAAAGAAAGGCCAAACACTGCCAACTTTAATGTCACATTTTCTTAACTTTTCAAGTGCATACATTAATATTTGATTTCAATGATTTCTATTTTTGTTAGTTCATTTTGAATATTGCCTATAAAGTATTTTTACCATTAATGAATTTTGTCTGTATTAGGTTATTGATATTTTGCTAAGAAAAGGATGTCTTGTCTGTTGTTGAAAAGGCTGCATAGTTTCATGTTGTAGTCTAGATTATAACTTTGATGTGTGTCTTATATTATATTTGACCAACTTTTAAAACATATGACCTATTTGTTGCATTCTTCTGACTATATTCTACACCTGAATAAGAATCTTCAGAACTGACCAAGGTGCTTTGACCAATAAATTAGAGATCCTGTGCTTACTGCTTGAATTTATTCTTATTGGAAAATGATATACATGTTCTAGATGTGAACAGGATTCCAGCTAAAGCCAGAAATCTGATTCTCTACAAATTCCAAACTAATAACCTCATCTATCAGATGTCAGAAACCATATGAAAGGGAACCATAAGCCAAGCCTTAGTTCTGAAATGAATTTCCCAGTTCACTGCCTCAGAAATGCCATGACCCTTTATTTTCTTCACCTTGTTTTTGTTGCTGTTAGTTTGGTTTTCTGTCCTGTCTTTAACTTTGATTGTTGCCTGCATTTTTACAGAAGAGAGGATAACTCACTGGGTAACTGATCTTCCTTTTCTGACTTTCTCCATGGCTGTAACTTTCTCCATGCTTTGGATCATTGTTACCCTAAGATAATTATTCCAGCTATGTGCCTTACACCAAACAGGAGGCTTACACAAGACTCTAATAGTCTTTATCTTGCATCATTTATCTTGGTTTATTTGTTAAGCCTGTGATGATGTCCATTTTGATTTTGTGATGATTTTCATTGTGTCAAGGTAATATGTTGTTGTGGACTCCTTCTTTACAATATTTCCCCTGCCTTAAATTTAAATATTTGTATTTGAATCCAATAGTGTTGAATCTTTCTGATACAAGTACTTGAATCTGAAGTAATGTAAAATATGTCTGTATCAAGATCCAATTATATTTTTCTAAGAGGTAAATGTGTTTTATTTGCTGCTTATTTCTTCAATATAATGCGATTTTGTGATCTCTCACATAGTAAATAATGAAGCTTCATGTATTTGACTAGTATAATATTTCAAAATAGGTATCACAGGAAATGTAAAGTTGGTGTGCTCTTAGATTTACTGTCATGTTTGTCATTTATCACTCATTCAATGATTATAATATTTTGATTATTTCAAAAGGATTCTGAATAAACTTAGTTATGGTTAATAATAACCACTCTCTGCATTTACATTGCTTTATGTTCCATAAAACATTTTGTTTATATTTCTATGTATAGATTAGTGCTGCTCTCAGCCTTGGTGAGAGTAGGTTCTTCTATTTTTCCAGTGGGAGACATTTATTGGATTTTGTATTTTTAAATCCACTTACCTAATATGTGTCCTTTTCTTGGAGAGTAAGGATAAGTTACATTTAGGATTACTGATGAGATATGCGTATTGATTTTTGTCAATTTTTTGTTATTGCTGCTTTCTCATCTAAATCCAAGTGCTTGTTGGTCCTTTTCTTCTCTCTTTTTAGATCAAAAGATTGCTGCTGTGCTAAGCGGAGTGTTCTTCCTTCTTTCCCAATCCTCCCATGTTCTTCCACCTAGGCCTTGCATGTGATCCTGGTTTCTCATGGTTGTGACAGTATTTCTTTGCAATCACTGCATACAAGTCCTTCAAGAGTCTTCTGCTATGCTTACTTTCTTGTTATAAGACACTTTTTACCTTGCTCCTGTCTAGGCAGGTTTTCACTTTCCACCTGATAGTAAAGGATGTCTTTGATGGGTATGGTAATATTGTTTAGAAGTTACCTGCCATCCAGAATTGAAAGTATATCATTCCACCATTTCAAGCTTTAGGGTTATTTTGTTTTTCTTCTGAGAGTTCTGATGACACTCTGCTGTGCCTTCTATCCCGAGCTGCTGTAGTATATTTCCCACCACCCTTTACAGCATTCTTTCTCTGCTCTGTAGTAATACTGAGTTATCTTGGAGTTTGGCCTATTTGTGCTCCAAATACCTTAAATTCTGTGTCCCCAACTCTTTCTTTAGATATGATAATCTTCCTGCTGTAATTTTACTATACTGTTAGTCTGTGTCCCAGACCCTCTAGAATTTAGGTTTGATCTCCTGTTCATGTTCAAGAATTCTTGAGAAATTGTAGTTATAATTTGTATTACCTTTATGTCCCCTGGCTTTTAATAATTCCCCGGGTTGCCTTGGAAAATAAACAAGCAAAAATTATTTCTTTGTCTTATATTTAATACTAGATATCAATTCTGTTGTTTGCTTGAAATACTGGCTGTATTTTATTTATTAATTTTTTTATTTTTAATATTTCTGTTTCCCTTTTCAGGGATTCACAGTTTCTTATAAAATTTCTCATCAATGTCACTGAATTTCTCATGTTAAGTTGGAAATTCATTTTCACATTTCATTTCATTCAGTTTTTTGTTTGCATCATCATTGTTGATATCCTACACAAAGCTTGAGATTTGGATTCTCCCAGCATTTCAATCACTTCAGCTTGTTTGAAGCATTGGAAGAGTCACATTGTCTTGATTTTTATACTTGCGGTTCTGCATTGCGATTTGCTAAGTTGTTGCCATAGAGATGGTTCCCTTCCATAGCTTTTCTTTTTTTACTCTATGAGTGACTTCTTAGTGGGTAGCTTTCTCTTGATACAAGGATCAATCCATTCAGGAAAGAAAACAGAAACAAAAATACATTCAAAGCAAGCAAAATATTTCAGTTTAGTAACAGGCAATAGGAAACAACAAGTATGGGAAAGAAAGGAGATATTTATATAACAAACCAGAAGCTTGACGGAAGATGTTAATAACTAAGTCATGAAACAAAAAATAGAGAAAAGATGCACAAAAGAAGCAACAATGGGAAGAGGAAAAATATATGGGATGAAGGCATAAGACAAATGTAGTTATAAATGACAAGAAAATACAGAATGAAAGCAACAATAATAACAATAATGTTTTAATAATCTATAAACCACTCCCCTGTGCTAATAAGAAAGGAAGGATCGTGTTCACTCTCCCCACACCCCACCACTAGTTTGTCATTTTTCAATTCCTTTGTTGTGAGGGAAAAGGGGAACATTGTATCCTTTCCCTCCAAAGGCCAAACACATTAACAGGTTAGATCAGAGAATGAGAAAATGTAAACTGATAGGACAATTCAATTCTGTTCCTCTCCTTTATAAAGGCTATTTATCCGTATCTTCATTTCTATGAATAGTTAACTATTTACACAAACAGGATAATGTACAAACCATAACCCTGCAAATTAAAACTCCTAAGAAATCAAAACAGTAATGTCATTCCACTTAATGAATACAGCAGAAAGCACAGTATTTAAGGAGATAGCACACTGTAACTATATTCTATGCAGGAAAATGGCCACGTGTCATTTTTTATAAATTTCAATTAACTGTATTGCTAGTATGACTGGTGAAGTGGAAAAATATTCACCTTAGCTACTGACCTTTATGGCAGTTTCATAGCCTAGACACAAATGATCCAATTTTGCTAAATTTCTGTTCCCATGATAGTCATTACCTGCCAGACAAGTCGGAAAGCAGCTGTAGCTTATATGTCAAGCCATTTGGCATCTGTCCTTATTTCAGATATGTTAAAAGTAAGTGTGGTACACCTAAATGTGATTGAACAGGGCTATATATTTTATAGTGCTAAAATGTACCTTTATCACAAAGGGAACTTCTTAATTCTCACTATGTTTACTGCATATATTTGAATTCTCCTGAATTTTCCTGTCTTTATCCAATATCCTTTAAGCTTTCCCTTTGTATTAGCATGGAAATGACTGAAATTTTTCATTCTGTACAGCTATACTCCTTGATGCATTTGTCTCTTTTTTCCTAAGTGTACATTCCCTACTTAATCTACCAATGAATATTAGAACCCATAATGCAAGTCTATCCATGTTATCCTTTTTAGTTTAGTACAAGAGTTAAAGCTCTGAACCTTATTCATTTTAAACACACACTCTACCATTTAGGTGAATTCTGTTTTAATTTACTTTCATTCTGTACATAAAAACAAGTAACTGTAGATACTTGTAAGATGTCCTTAACCAGTGTATCAGTGAAAGAGACTGGAAAAACCCATGAATTATCATTGTTCCTATCCTATTTGGTAAAATAAGTAATAATAGAAAACAGTGATTCTTTAAACTTATCAATTTTCAATAAAGGTTTTAAAATAATTTGTTATTCAAGGAACCAAATACAGTGCCATGGCAATTTAGAATTTTAAACCTTCATTATTTTTGTTGTTTTCATTTTTCTCTGTGTATTTATTTATGAATATAAATATGCATGATGTATGTACAGATGTACTGGCTGTGTTCTTTTTCCTTGAGAGATGTGAAGAAACATTTATTTATCCCAAAAAGAACACATATCCCAACAATGATTCCATTCCAAACCAAATTCGGACACCAATAATCTTATTGAAATTACTTAAAGGAGTGTGAGTCAGGAGTGAGGACAGCATTTGGTGATTCAAAAGCAGCCATGCACAGGAGACCACTTCCTGAACATTAAGCCAGTAGCACAGACACTGAGGTCTGCAATTAATAAATGGGACCTCCTGAAACTGAGAAGCTTCTGCAAGGCAAAGGAAACAGTCAGTAGGACAAAACGACCACCCACAGAATGGGAAAAGACCTTCACCTATCCCACATCTGACAGAGGACTGATTTCCAAAATATATAAGGAACTCAAGAAGCTAGCCACCAAAACACCAAACAATGAAATTAAAAAGTGGGGTGCAGAACTAAATAGGGAATTCTCAACAGAGGAATCTGAAATGGCTGAAAGACACTTAAGAAAGTGCTCAAAATCATTGGCCATCAGAGAAATGCAACTCAAAACAACTCTGAGATACTACCTCATGCCTGTCAGAATGGCTAAAATAAAAAATACTAATGACAATCTATGCTGGAGAGGATGTGGAGAAAAAGGAACACTCCTCCATTGCTGGTGGGAGTGTGAACTTGTAAGACCACTCTGGAAATCAGTATGGCTGTTGCTCAGAAAAATGGGAATCAGTCTACCTCAAGATCCAGCCATTCCTCTCTTGGGTATATACCCAAATAGTGCATGTTCATACAACAAGGATATATGTTCAACCATGTTCATAGCAGCATTGTTTGTAATAGCCAGAACCTGGAAGCAACCTAGATGCCCCTCAACTGAAGAATGGATTGAGAAAATGTGGTACATCTATACAATGGAGTACTACTCAGCAGAAAAAAGCAATGGAATCTTGAAATTCGCAGGCAAATGGATGGAACTAGAGGAAACCATCCTGAGTGAGGTAACCCAGTCACAAAAAGACAAACATGGTATGTACTCACTGATATATGAATTTTAGACATAGAGCAAAGGATTACCAGTCTATAATCCTCTTCACCAAAGAAACTAGGAAACATGAAGGACTCTAAGGGATAAATGGTCCCCAGGAATGGAAGTGGCATGAACTCCTGAACTAATTGGGGGCATGAGGGTGGGGGGGGGAAGGAGCTGCTACAATAAGAGCAAGAGAAGAGGAGTAGAGGAGAGGAAATGGAGGGGCAGAAACATTGAGTTGGGGGAAGAATAGAGGAAAGAGAGCAGGATGAGAGATACCATATCAGAGGAAGCCACTATAGGTCCGCGAAGAGATCTGGAACCAGGGAGATCTCCAGAGACCTACAAGGATGACACGATCTGACAATCCAGGCAATGGTGGAGAGGATAACCCAAAAGCCCTTCCCCTAAAATGAGATTGATGGCTTCTTATAGTGGGAAATTACCAATACGGAGTCAGGTAGAAATATAAGGGTATTTAATAGGGAAAAGCCTTACTTACAGAGCGAACCAGCCAGCTGGTGGTAGCAGTCTGTACAACAAGAAGCAAAAAGAGAAACCGAAACCGAAACGCAGTCCCCCTACTCACTCTGACCACGCCCTCACAAGCCTGGTCAGGTACTCCTGTAGCCAGCCCCTAAGAAAACGTGGCTACAGCTTCCCCTACAGCTTCTCTTTATGCCATCCTAGAGCCCTCACCCAGTGGCTGATGGAAGCAGAGACAGACATCCACAGATATACACTGAGCCGAAATCAGGAATTTAGTTGAAGACAGGGAGGAATAAAGAGTGAAGGGGTCTGTACCAGGTTGGAGAAACCCACAGGAACCGTTGGCCTGAACAAGGGAGAGCACATCAACCCCAGATGCTGTCGGGGAGGCCAGTACAAGACTGATCCAGACCCCTGGACATGGATGTCAATAAGGAGGCCTCTGTACTCCAGGGAGCCTCTGGTGGTGGATTAATATTTTTCCCTGGTGCAAGAAGGGACTTTGAGGGCCCATCCCACATGAAGGGTTACACTCTGGCCCTGGACACATGGGGAAGGGCCCAGGACCAGCATAGGAAGACTTGGTGGACTTGCAGAGCCCCCGTTGAGGGCCCTACCCTGCCTGGGGAGTGGTGGGTGGATGGGGTGGGGGGTGGGTGGGTGGGGGAGGAGGTTGGGGGTGAGGGGTGGGAGAGGGAGAAGGGACTTGAAATAAGCTGTTCCCTAACTAGAATTAATAAAATAAAATAAAATAAAATAAAAAAGCAGCTATGTCTGCTGAAAAGTACCTGCTCAGCATGGGTGACAATGCCGTAAGATCTTCAGTGGAATATCACCTTTTATTAACCTTCAACCTTATAAACATTGTGAGGCTTTGGGAGCTGAAGGAGTAGAAGGAAGAATCTCTCATGAGGTTGTTATTCCTGTTACCACAAGTGTGTTATCACTGTATTGTTTATCTCATTTTATTATCTTTATAGTGGATCTAAAATCAAGGGGCTCTTCCAGTACTCTCAGTGACACTGAGAGAGATGGACATAGGTGGACACTCCCAATCCCCCTCCAAGTTGAAGGTCTGTGAATAAAGCCATGGATATTTATGGTTTAATCAGTGAGTCCCAGGGTGTTATGTTGATGATTGAAGTACATTATAGCAATGGATATTATTTGTACTGTTATGAATTAGATGCTATTCTAGATGCTTAAATTTAGGACTTCCTTTGAATTATATGAGTTAGGTTTGAGTCAAAACTAAATTTTACAATTGAGGAAACTGAGGTTCAGACAGATGATGTCAATTACTCTGGGTCAGATCTCCTGAGTGGTGCAGCTGAGCAGAACTACATCACAGACATTAGTATCTACAGCTGTATTTCACAATTAAAGCATTTTGAATGACACTGATCAGAAAATCCACTGTTCACAGTTTAACTAAACTAGTCTCAAATCAGGAGTTTGGATGTCCAGCTCCGACTTCGGCTTTGTCTAGAGATGTGTCTGTCAAGGTGATTGTGGAGAATGATTTAGCATTTTCTTATTTTCTTCCTCTGGAAAATCAAAATGCCACAAAATAAGTACTTGAACCCTTTTAAAATGAAGTATTAAGCCACTCAAAATTATGTGCGACCTCAAGTCATACATTTAGAGGTAAACCTCATGAGACTGGCAAAGATTTATAAGAATAGTACTCTCAAGACAGTGAACAAATTATACAAAAAATTTTAGATCATGACTTTGTCTTTCATTACAGTCAAATAAAGTCCAAGAAATAACACATCTCAAAAATCACCCCATTGGTACAATTGCTTTAATAATTTATAGAGATAGCCTGTAAGGTGACAGAAAATTGATACTCAGACAAATATGTTTCCCCAAACCACTGTCAAACGAGATGCCCTCTGGATGTGTCCTGAATGGCATGGCAGCTGAAGCTGTCCCTGAAGAAATCAGTCAGCTCCAACAATTTGACAAAATGACTCTGCAGAGCATGCAACCTTTACAAATTACTCTTTGTTTGAATACTAAAGTGAATAATATGATTTCCAAAGAGCATATGGGGATAATGCTGTATATCTTCTATTCCCGCTGGATCAAATAGTATCTATTTTATCCATTATTGTGAAGTAAATTCCAATTTACTCTGTCTGTGTGGAAATGCTCCAATAAAAACCAAAAAGAGCTGCTCAGCAACTCTTTAGTTCACAAAATATTACTCTTGCTGAAACTTCTTAAAACCAGTTATAAACAAACTCATGGGGAAACTGTTTCAAGAAACACCTATAAGGAAATTTTCAAGTGTGCCTGTCTTCCTTCCTACCCCTTCCCTCCCTCCCTCCTCTCCCTCCCTCCCTCCCTCCCTCCTCCCTCCCTCCCTCCCTCCCTTCCTCCCTCCTTCCCTCCCCCAAATAGGACTTTACAATATGCAGTATCCACAGAACCCGAAAGTATTAAGGGACATCTGTTGAGGGGTTTCCTGGGAAAAGAATATACAGCTTATAAGGAGCAGGAAACTAAGTAACAGGGAGTATGTGGGTTCCAATTGGATGGAGGCGGAGAGGTCAGCCCAGAAGGAGAAAGAGTAGCTATAACACCATGGTTGTTTAAGAAGGCTTCCAAGAATCATACCATATACCTAAAATTATACACAAAACATAAGTGTATGTATATACACATTGTGGTGACAGTTTTCCCACAAGAAGTTTAGACTAACAAAATCTTCAGTACCAGGCATGAGAAACTTCTTTTTAAATGGTCAGTCAAGGTAGTCAAGTGACTTCAAAAACAATATAGATAATTGGAGTAATTTATTATTGCTGTTGTTTCCTTCTCAGGGCCTAAGGGTGGGTCCCTATTGCTGTAAACAATGCACATATAAGACACAGGACTCAGACGGTTTGACTTAGGAGCCTCTTTACTATATTATTGTCCCCAGGGTTCCAGAAAATTTTATGTATGCAAGCTGCTAAGGAAGACAAGCAAATAGTCCTAACCAGCCATGATACTGATGAGCCAGTGTCATGGCATATATATATATATATATATATATATATATATATATATGTGTGTGTGTGTGTGTGTGTGTGTGTGTGTGTGTGTGTGTTGTGTGTGTGTGTGTGTAGTGTCCTTCAATTGTTGGTAGCCACCAACACCTGTCAAACTGGATTTAAGTTCTGCTCAGCAGGAGGTACCTGGTTCTAGAAACCTAGTCTGCTTTCTCAGGGCTAGTGATTTCTTAGAAAAGAATCTAATGCCTCTGTTTTGCTAGACCACCATGATTCCCTAAGATATTCTAAATCTTATTCATATACCCAAAGGTAAGGATAGCTAGCACTACTTATCACAAAAGTTTCTCTTTACAGCAAATGGAAACCATTGCAGAAAAGAGTAAAACATTTCTAACGACTATGTCTCACTTAGATGTAGAAATATCCATTTAGGAAGAAAAGTTTTTATATGTGTTTTTTCTTAGTTTCCCTTCTGATTTCTTTCTCTGAGTACTATATCCAAATATGACACAACAATTTATAATTCAGTTATACAAATATAACCTGTACATACTAAACCCAGACTGGGAAAGAGGATTACAAAGCCACAAAAATTAATACCAATTCCCAAAATTATCAATTTGAGGAAATGGTTCCTGGATATTTTGGTGCTTTGAGACCTTCATCTGCAGTTATTATTATACCATAAATGTTACAAACTTATAGAACAGATATAATTATAAAGTCATTTGTTAAATGTATAAGCTTATAGCAATTTCTACTAATTCTATATAAATATAATGTCCAAGATTTTAAATAAGCAGTATTAAAATGGGAGAAAAATGAATGCAATTATTCTTGCTTTTAGTATACAACATAAACTTTATTAATTTGAAAGCAAAAACCTAATATAGGTATGTGTGTGTGTGTGTGTGTGTATGTGTGTATGTACCTAGGTGATGAGTCATAGATAAACAATAATTTAATAAGTATCCTTTCATTAGATTAATGATATCATAGAAATCAAACATGATCAGGAGGGTCTTTTTAAAAGATTATACATTTCAATAGTTGCTTATTACAAAAGAGTAAATTATTATTTTTATAGTTTGATATTTTATTGGTTATATTAATTATACATGATTTGATTGTGACATCTTAAACATGCATATATTTTGATCATATTCACCCTTTCCCCTCCCACTGATCTCCTTCCTCTTCCCAATTTAGTCCCCTTCTACTTCCATGTATTTTCCTTTTTGACGGACCCAATGATTCTCAGTAGTTTTTCTTACAGACTCATTGGTGAGGGGTTGTTTGCAGGTGCTAGGGCACCTTTTCAATGACTCAACTGCAAAGAACATGTATTTTTTCTCATCTACCAACTATTAATGGTGTATATTCATTAATACATCCCCAGGGAAGGGGTAGGACCTCCTGAGCTCATTCCCTTACAGACCAGGCTGTTGTCAGACTGTATAAATATTGTGCAGGTAGTCACATCTGCTGTGAGTTCAAGAGTGCAGCAGCCATGTCGTGCCTGAACGCCAGCATTAGCAAATATAACAGTAACTAGAGAAAGAGGAAGATGACATCTTTATCATCTTTATACCTTCCTTTAGGAAATATGGGAAGAGACTGGAAGATGGAGACCACCAATGCTCTCATTTCCTGGGATGCAAAAGACAAATGGAACCCTTTCCTAATATGGAACTCTGATTTCAACACACACACACACACACACACACACACACACACACACACACACACACACACACAATCTCTACTAAACCTTGGCAATTTATACACTGGTTGCATTTGAATGATTACACTGAGTAGCACCAACGGGCTGAAAGGAACAGTGTAAAATGGAAATTCCAAAGCTGATTATCCATGTTTTAGAAGTGTGGAGTTGTTCACATAAATTCACAGCTACCATCAGTGTACAAGTTCCATATAGAATCAGGGGCTGTGAATCTTTGGACAAGGTGCCCCAAGCTCTGAAGTCATATGAGTACAGGAGGGTCAGTGGCATGACTATTAAAGGATATACCCATGATTTGTTCTGATTTCCTAAAATTAACCATTAAAATTATTTTTCACCTCTGCAATTCCCATAAATAGAAACAATCCTATCATGGTTTTTAGCTTTAGTAAGATTATCCTGCTTGCCTAGAGGCAACTATCATCAAATGGCTAATGGGTGTTTAGTATTTTCCTACTGTTTGGTGTGATGATATCTCACTTGTACAAATAAAGCCTGTCTGAGAGTCAGACAATGGAGCTTGCCACCAGCTCAGACCTCCAGACTTCTATGGTTAGCTAATGGCAAACTCCATTCTCTGACCCTCAGACAGGCTTTATTTGTATGAGCAAGATATCACCACAGCTTGTTTTTTTTATGTGTATGTGTTTTCTTGTGTTTTTATTTTTTTTATATTTGTCTTACATTTTGAGAAATGCCTCATGTTTGTTTGGTTACTGAAGCTATTAGAGACACTTTAATTTTTAATATATTTATTTCATTTTACCTTACTTTTATTGTCTAAATTTCCCACAGAAAAATCCACTTCTTATTCCGTATAAGTTTTAAAAGTTCTTAATAAAGGGAGCCCATGTCTAATCAGAGAGACTCCCCTCACACACACCTTTTGCTTATCAAGAGTAAATTATTATTACATGAAGAAATCATACTTCTGCAGGAACAATCAAATCACTTTAAACTTGTGATGTGTGATCCCAATAGACTAAACTAATTATCTGTAATCAAATATCTAGGAGTTTTCAAAAATCAGACTGAGAATGCTCCACCTAATACCTATGAGCAACTCTAGTTCTTATCTTAAATTTAGTTTCTATTAACTCCAACTTAAATGAGTTTTTCTAGGAATAGCACTAAACGTTTTCTCATAAGTTGATGGTATTTTTTTAAAGAAATAAAGCTAGTTTGATATTAAAAGGTCAACAGAAACAAACCAGAGTGTGATTGTTTATTCTGTTTCTGTGACACCACATTGGAAAAACACAGGAAAGCAAACACTCAGCTGTGAAGACGAACACCATGTTAGAGTTTCTTTCAGGAGTCTGTTCATGCTTTGCTCCACAGGCCAACTCTTCCTTCTGACCATCAGTGGCTTCACAAAGGGAAATTCCTAATTTTAACACCTGTTTGGTCCCTAGCCATCTCTCCCTTCTTTTGCATATTTTTGTGAGGGTAAAAAATCCCCTAATATTCAGGATACTCCAAAAATACACTAGTTACCTGGCTGACAAATTCCAATGCAGTGTATTTGCCTATCAATTTTTAAGCATAAACTGTTCTTCATCGATTATAATACAGCAGCAGCTAATGATGCAGGAGACAGTTCAGTGGACCAATAAGGAGCCTGATTTTAATCCCCAAAACACATGTCAGTGTCTGAGCCTGGGGGTCCATTCATATAATCCTATATCTGGGGAGGCAGAGGCTTGGAGCTGCTTGAGGATCATTCAGAAGCCAACTGAGCTTCTTCTGGTAGTTTTCAGATCAAAGATGACTCTTTCTCAATAAGATTAAGATGGACAACTCCTGAAGAGTTACACCCACTATTGCAGTCTGGCCTCCACCTGTATGTGCACCCAGGTACACACGGACAAACACAGGTATAAGTGTACTCCTTGAGGCACACACAGGGTAATTATGTGCCTGAGAAACTCAGTTGGTAGAGAATGAGACTCTTAATTGTAAGATATTTAGACTTTGGGACAATGGTTGTAGTTTAGCTAAATCTTTCTCATATTTCTGTCTCCAGAACTGCTGAGAATTTGGGAAAGATGTTTAACTGCATGGTATCCCAGAACTCTTGTTTGTGAGAAAGAAGTAGCAAAAGAAATCCATCAGCTTCCTGTGCAGATAAGTTATTTAATCCATGCAATATCATTACTGCTGTGATTGTCAATGAATGTGCAGAATCAACAGAGCCCTGCTGTCATCAGCATTAGACTTAACAGAAATATTTAAAGTGCATCTTAGTGCCTCTTAGCTGTCAGTAAGCTATTCTTCAAGTTTCCTTTAAGCTATGTGTCTTGGATATATCAGAAGCTGCTGTGTATTTTCTGGCTTTGTTCATGCATTATTATATTAATTAATTTTTTAAAAGTTATTTTATTGATAAAACATACATGATTTTATAATTATTTCAAAACTTAAGTTAGATAATGGTGCTGATGTGATGGTACTTTTTCCTCATTTTGGAAAGATAATATATTACATTTCTGATTAATTTTAATGCACATGAAAGGTCACTCTAGTTCTTCAAGTATGGTATTTATGCTCCTTAGAATGACCACAGAGGATATTCATGTTACTTTGGGCTTGGGGTTTTTTTTTTGGCCCCCTATTCTTTATTTCTCCTTGGGTGACAGTGCCAAAAGTATGATATAGGTATTACTAAAAGTTTAATGAATTTTTGATTATATTTCTTTATGATTTGCAAAAGGTACTAAAGTGAGCTATGTTGTCCCCTGTGGGTAGAGTAATATGTGTTTATGTATTTACAATCAGGACTGGGATGAGTGAAGGAAAGATAACTCATGGAAAAATTTCCAACGTCTAAATATTGCATACATGTAGTAATATGGCTAGTATCCATGAGCTGTGTTTTGCCCATTACTCCAGCCAGTACTAGTAATTAAGTATATTTCCTATGACTTTGAGGGCACAAAGAATTACAGAGTTACTTTTAGAAACCCATTTATTTCCCCATCTTTCCTTAAAAATGCAATGCTTTAACCTTCCTATTCCTTTCTTCTCTCTTCCATTCCTTTCTTTCAAAACAGTTCTCAGACATGCAATAATCCTCCTTCCTTGGGCTCCCAAGGGCAGGATTGATGGGGGTGTAGTTTAGTTAGTCTTTTAAAGGTCATAGTTAATTTGCATTTGGTATTCTTTCCTCCTGAGAGCAGGTATCTATGTTTTTTCTTTCTCTAGTCTTTGAACAGAAGACTGCTTCTCATATCTGGATAACCCTAGCCATCCCACTATCTTCACAATGTGTATCTAAATCATATTTTTATCATGAACAAGTGCTAATACTCTGTGAAATCCACTCACACCTTACTGACAGCCCAAATTCACAGGCACCCTCTTTGATGTCTCCTGGAGGGTTCAGTCTCTTCTTCTTTACATTATCTTCTTATTAAAGATTTTTCCATTTGATTTCCTAAACACATTATTATGACTGTTAAAAATTTATATTGGTTTCTCTTGGCTTTTTAGGAGTTTACCTATAATATGCTACATAGCCAATAAACACTTAATGAATTATTAAATAATAATTACCTTTTACATATAAAATTGATCTCAGGTTGCTTAGTCTTCAAGTTACTCTATAAACCCTATGTGTATGTACATAAATATATAATGAATGGTGAAAGAAGAAATAAAATCTCAATATTGTCATCTTATTCAAGAAGCCTGGTATAAATTGGTGCTAGATAATTCACTAGCTTGGGATTGCATGTCATTTCTTTCATTATAAGACTGCCAAATTACAAGATATCTGGGATGAAATAGCAGAAAACAAAAAACTTTCATTAAGGGATATATCAATGGGGAAAAGATCGTCCCAGAGTAAGCAAGAGTTTTATGAGCCAGTCAATTGACTGATTGGCAGGTCTCTGTAAAATGAGCCTTCTGGGATTTGATACTTGAATTTTAATTAAACCAGAATTATTCATTGTTGAGTTCTAAATCCCTGAAGAGAAACTGAAAACTTTGCAGAGGGACTCCCAACAGTAATTGCAAGTTCTCCTGAAATTTAATTGACTTACATTACCCTGATAGACCCAAAGAACAGGGAGCTATGTCATGGCCCAGAGTTTTAAGAAATTAGTAAAAAGACAAAACACGCTGAAGATAAAGCAATCATCATGATTGTGCAATGAATACGTCAATGCAATGAAAGAAATTAAGTATATCTTTTAATGTAGCCTGCCAAAACACCATAATAGTAATTGAAATATATTGCTTGTATTTATTTTTTCATACTGAGTGGTATGATTTCTTTATTCAAAGTATCTTTGAGAAACATTGTTTAGAGTAGTCTTAGACTCAATGTCTCATCATTCTCTTCAAGAAGAACAGTAATTTCTGGATTATTTTCTCTATTTTATTTCAGTGCATTTGTGATCTTATTTGCCATAGTATTTTTAGAAGAAAGATGATGTGTTTGATAAGTTATCTGTTGAGCTGTTACTTTCTCTATTCTCTGATGGTAATTAAAAGAATGCATTAATTTATTTTCTTATCCCAGACCTCTTACTTCTTGAGCCAGGCATAAATCACATCTTACTAGTCCTACAGGCATATAGTCTATTAAAAGATAAAAATATTTAAGATTACAGACTTGTGGGGAGCTTTATTTTAAACTCTCCCACCCAATTCTTTAAAAAATGCATCACACTTCTTTTCACTTGTTTTGATCTTCTTCGTATCTTCTTCGTACTGTCTTTGGTGGATTTGTTCACTGCTTATATTTACCTATACTCTGGAAAAGGCTGTTAAATAAGACACAAAAGATAAAAATGCAATCAACTCTAAGGGCAGACATATGCTAGGACACTAGACAGAATATTTCCAGTGTCCTTAGTGGAACTTGGGGGCACAGGTGTGTTGGAGGTGTAGAAACTAAGGTAGCCAGTGCTGGCTTCCATTCCTACAACTCATCCCAAAATTTCTAGCTTGTTTTCTGTTGCTGTGGAGAGGAAACTTTTATATTTGGCTTCCTGGCCCATCATTAAGGATAGTCAAGTAATCTCTGAAAAGGTTATATTTTCGTGATTCATTGAAAAATTTATCAGAGATAGAAAAGTCTGAAGAGTGATGAGGCAGGGACCTGATAATTTTTTTTTCAGAGAATTTCTTAAAATAATAGCAACAGCAGCAGCAGCAGCAGCAGCAGCAACAACAACAACAACCAAAACAGCATGTTATGTTATCAACCACAGGCCCTTCATGCTTTTATAAATGGACATAGTATTACATTGAGTCCTTAAGACTTATTGTATATCATAGATCATTTTGTTTCTCAAGCTCCACCAGAAAAGCCTCTTTTGAAATAGACGGGAAAACACAGAGATCCAGAACTAGTCAAGGTACAGAGAATAAGAAACTGCAAAATTATCAGTCATAAATGTGACATCAGTACCACACCCATCCTCCTAAGGCTCTGGAATTGTGGTGTGAAAGGGTCCGAAAGACTGTAAGAGCCATTGGTGGTGGACAATTACAGTGTTTTCTGGACACAGCAGGGAAGATGAACTTGTGAACTCAGGGCTGTGACATGGTGCCCAAGACCTGCACAGCTAAATCCTGACAAAATTCTAGTATGTAGAAGGAAAGCGGGCATTAAGTTCTAACCTTAGCTAAGGAATAGCTGGCAACTGATACCTGCTGGGAGAAGGTGAATTTTTTTCTCTGAAGTTTATGACCCCTGGTAGGTCAACTATGTTCTAACTGAAGGTCATATATCCAGGAATGTAGGTACTACCTTGATGCCTGCTTAAACTATCGTCTCTGAATCACAGCAGTAGATCCTTTAGGAACATAGTTGATAACTCTCTATCTTTGTAATCCTTTTCTTTCAAGTAAAAACTATAATTTTTTGAAAAAGTGTGAAGATTTATTTAAAGATTTTGACTCAAAGGCATCATAAATGTATCAATAAATATGAAAGTATTTTTTGGCAAATGAATGAATTTTTCACAAGTAGTTCAGTAAATTATATTTTATTCAGTGCTAAATGTATATCAAAAAGTATTACCCTAGAAACTTTAGTTTCTGATTTTAATAAAGCACAGACATTTATTTTCAATGTTGGACAACAATGAGAGATGTCTTATTACAATTATTTATTATATATAAAATATAAAATGTAATTGAATAATATTACAAAAACATGATATTAAGCTAATTCACATTATATTAAGGACTTTGGGCTATTCTGGAGATGACAACATTATTTCTTTTTAAAATATTCATTTGTATAAAGGCAGCAATACAGGCATGTGCACACACACAGAGACATACACACACACACACACACACACACACACACACACTCCTCCATCTGGAAGTATCCTCAATTAGATGAGAATCAGTTAAGAACCTGTATAGTAACTCTGCAAAGATTTCTTTATTAGAAAAAACAGAGGGACTATTGACAACTTTTGTGGTTTGATACAGTTCTCAGTATTTTCTGTACCTTGCTCTTCCCAATCACCTAGGTCAAAGTATCAGGGTCTGTAAGACTGTGGACATGCCTCCAGGTTGAAAAGTGTCATTTTACAGTTATTATTATTGATTTCTATCTTCTATCCTGTGTCTGACTTTTTTCTTCCATGTTGGACTTCTATCATGCAATGCATAGATATTTAGGAATTGTATGCCTTCATAGTAGATGAACTATGAAGTTCATAGCATCACACAGTGTCTCTTCTATTCCTGGAATTCCTCTGTCTGAAGCCCAGATTTCCACATACTGATAACAGTATTTTGAATAGTACTGCCATGATATAATTTGTTCTAACCTTTTATTTTATTTATAATTCCCATTTTAAGCTATTTTATAATGAACATTAGAATTTTGTTCTATATATAGTCTAATTATGCTTTCTAATATAATTGTCATCAAATGGTGTTAAATATCTTTAATGATTTAAATAAGTACAAATTAATATACCAAACTTTCTCTGTGGGACAACTAGCATAGTCTTTGTTATATTTTTACTTTCCTCGATTTTATTTGTATGAACAGCATAGGGCACTGACCACTGCAAACGGTGTGTAGTTGCATCACACCAGTCCATCTGTCTTTATTTTGGCAGATAGAAGTCTTTTCTATGTGGCCTTCAAAGAGCCTGATTGTCTTTGGGAATGCGAATCTTGGTCTTTGGTTGTCAGAGCCTACAGCCCTTGGCCATGTAGCTTCGAATCTATTTCCCAAGCTTCAGGTGAAAAATTAAAGCAAGATGGGTGAATTTTGTAGATTTGTAGTTGGGGCCCTTTGGCATATTGGGCTTAACAGTCTTGATTTTCCACAAGGGCCTTAAGGGCCTCTGCACATACTCTCATTGCTTTTGCCTGATTTGTGTTCATCATCAGGCATTTCTTGTTGTTGACCCCTGAAGAGATTTATATTATTGTGACTGGGATTTCCTGATGCCATTTCTGTGCTATTTTCAAAAGTGGTTGTGTATGGTGTGGTTTCTGGAGTTGGCCATGACTGCATGGTAACCCGTAGTTCCAGATGCACCTGGACCAGAAGAGAGCATCCTTGATGTTTTTGTGCTTTCTCCTTTTCCTCCTCCTTTTCTTTCTGTTCAGAAGTATTTCTCTTGTTATATTTCTTATTTATACATTATTTTATATAAAACTGATTGGTTATTTTGTTAAATTATATGACATTCTAAACAGTTTTCTCAAAGGACATTCTCTTATTTTTACTATTAAGATATTATTTAGTCTTTAACAGATGATGCATGGAAGACATAGTCTTTGGGCAATTTGTTCAGTCTGTTCACACCTTAGTCACGTGTAAATGTAAATAAGTGTACTTAGGTCTGGAGCTATTTGGAAGATAAGTTCAGCTACTATTTGTAGAGTACATGGATGTTGTTTGCACATGTAAAGCGTCCTCTGCAAATGTTAGCTGTGATTGTTTGTAATTAGCGACTAATTGTACAATACATGTAAAACTAGACATAAAATCACAAAAGGTATGCTTAAATTTTAAAATGTATTTTTGTTGCTGTTGTTTTGTTTTAAACTCAAATTTCAGACTATGCTCACTGGTTGCTATACATTTAAGGCTGATTTCACAATTTAAATTGTTTCAGTTAACAAATCAAGGACTTGGTATTCTTAATTTCAAATGTCCTGAGCCATAAAACATTACTGGATACATAGGTTGAAATATAGCTATAACACATTGAAGTGTATACCATTATTTTATGTATAATTTTCTGTAGTAGATAACAAAATGCCACATTAATTTCTTCTGCTATCTCAAAGACTCAGATTATGCACTATTCAACATTCACTTCAACTGTTTTCCACAGGGAAAAAAACAGAAAATGAACATGCCAAATAGAATTGTATTAAAGGCAGAGTTATGGTTTACTGAATTATGAATTACATAAAGACTCAGTAACAGAAGGCAGCAAGGTACAAATGAACAATCCCTATTCCCTGGTCTATAAGAAAACCAAACCAAACAAAACAAAACACAACCTTGGCAGGAAAAAGCACTAAGACAACAAAAAAAATATGAGTGATTCTATCTAATCAGCACTTACAACAGAGAGTGGACACCATTGTAATAATGTACTCGGTGCCATGCACTAAATATCCCATCAGCCTTTGTCATTAGTACCGTGCCATTTGACTGTTCCTTATCAAAGTGAATGATGTGGTTGACACTTTAGGGTGGATCTCCAGCTCTTTCATCCTTTTCATTTTCTTTGTCTGTTTTCAAACAGGGTGTTATTATGTAGCCCAGGCAAACCCTAAACCTCCAAATCTTCCTGTCCCTGCCTCCCAAGCAGTGTGATTACAGGTATGTGCGCCATAGCTAGGTCACACTCTTTCTACACATATCTCAGAGGACACAGACTAAAATTGGAGATTCAAAATTAAGCTCTAAATTTGCAGGATTTCAGACCTTTCTATGATGTTAGGCAATCTGGAAACTATGTCGTGTCTAAGCCAGTGAGCTTTGTTGTGGTGTTCCCACAGAAAGCCATCTTCAGCTCTGACTAATGTAGCAACGGCAGAGCTCATCTTGGTTTTTTCCTGTAGCAACTCTGTGTTTCTGGCAGATGCAATGAAACTTCCTTGGTCACATTAATGAATGATTATAAACCCTTCCCCCTTACTGTGCAATAATGCAATGATTTGTTACACTCAGTGAAAGGCAGAAGTGACTATCAAAGAGAGATCACTTTGGAGTTTTAAAGTTTCCTATTATAAAGACTCTGAAATGCTGATCTTTGCTCTTGCCATGGCTACTTGTTGTCATCTCACAGACTGTACATTCCTCCTACCCTGGAAAACAATCTCTGAATAAATCAAGTTGGCTTTTACTGTTTAACTAGCATTATAAATTTCTGATTCTACCAATCCTTTCATATTTCAAGACCTATAAAACTTAAATGCATGCTACAATTGGCATGCCTTGTAACTGCATTACTTAAAGCTATAGTGCCTTAAAATTAGTGTTATTTTATATCAAGCATTAGTTTATAATACATATTTGTATCACATTATTAATTGTGCATAGGCTGTTAATTATAAATTTTATCATTTCAAAAATTACATGATTACTTCATTATTTTAAACTATTTCAGTGAAAACAATGGTAGATATTAAAGAGAATTTTATTGTATTAAAGTTTTATGTATTTTTAATTTATATATCTGTTTGCCTTCATGTCTTTACCTCTTAATTTTACTTTCATGTCTAGTACCTGCAGGGGCTGGAAAAAGGCATTGGATTTCCTGGAACTGGAGCTACAGTGGGTTATGAGTTACGACTTGACTATATAGAACTGAACCTAGGTCCTCTATAAGAACAGCCAGTTCTCTTAACTACTGAGTCATCTTTCAAACAGATTTAAAGGATATTTAACTTACTAAAGGACTCCCATGTAACTATTATAAGACAGTGCCAAATAAGGTCACAAAGTAATAATAATATGGATCTCAACATAGATGTTTACAGAACATCCTGGTCTACATAGTAAGTCACAGCTAGGCAGGGCTATATAGTGAGCTATAGCCATCCTGGGCTCCACAGTGAGATTCTTTAAAAAATATGATAAATAAATATGCATTTCTTATTCTATTTCTGACTTACATGACTTTCTCTGTACTTACACTAAATCCCAGAGAATGTCTAGTCTTGGGGCCTGACAAATATAAGGGCTAAATATGGTTTCAGTATATTTGCAACTATATAAAAGAGATTTTGAAATTTTCCTGTAAATAAACCAACTTCTACAACATGTTTCATTTGTTTTCAAAATTTTTTTTTGAGAAGGAATTGCACATTGTGGTCCAAGTTTTGTCAATGTCACTTTCCACTGCAGACTGGCTTCAGATTTGTCCCAGGCTCCCTCCTTTTATCACACAGAGCACCTCTTGATTAGGGTTAATGAAGCTTCACAACCCGGATGACACATTCCTCCCAGTCTCAGAAAACTGAACTCCAGCTTTCAGTACTTCTTGCAAATAATTTTGTTAACAACTGAATGGCATGCAGGCATTGATTTGCCTTTTCATGATTGAACATATCTAATTTGTAGATATAGTGTCTCTCTAAACATTTTTTATTAAAATGTATACAATACTTATTCAGTGTCCACATATATGAATTTTAGAGATAAGGTCAGATCAAGACTCAGGTGGCCTAAAGTACTATCTTTCTGTTATTACTGCAGTGTCTTTTTAGTACTCTGGATAATGCATGGATGATATGGATAAACCATAAGCTTATTTATCCAGAAGGAAATGAATGGAGATATTTTAATTTGTTAATGACAATCAAAGGGGTAGATATTTATCATGTCCTGGAAGACACAATGGAAAAAAAAAAAAACAGCTCTCTGCTGACTGATATAGTAATGGAAAGAGTGGATCTAGACTTCAGGAGCCCAGGCAATTTTCATATATCTCACTACTCTAATGGGAAGAGCCAACTTATCTGGAAAGTGTAAGCCACCTGGTACCACCATGAATGAATGAGGAGTGTTGTGATAGACAAGCTTGGAAGTGGTTAAAATCTGAGTGATCCGAAAGAAGCCTCCCTGCGAACAGGGCAAATATAAAATTTATAGGACAACAGAGAACTAAATTACAACACGGTCTTAGCCAGTCATATTCAGAGTGGATATTGCATAATTCATTGAACCATGTTTCCAAAACACACACACACACACACACAAAGTGATATCTAAAGTACATTTCACTAACATAACCTTATAAAACAGAGGTATGTGTTCCTAAATGTGACGTTTTGTCTTTAGAATTTTAATATGCTGCTCCTAACATGAATTGAAATAATAATTTCCAAGTTTAAAATAATTATCTTATGAGAAAACAGAGACATGAATCTTGAGGTTTTGTTATAAATTTTCTTAAAAATATAAATGCTCCTGCTGAAAAAAGGCTAATTTTCTGAATTGAATAGTTCTGAAGATCCGTTAGAGCACTGAAGCAGGTGATTACCTCAATTTCAAGGCCAGGCTAGACTGCAGAGCAGCAACAGTAAATTTTGAGGAGCCCTTTAAATGTCATGCAAATGCAGTATGCTGATTCACTATTAGCAACATAAATACAATCATACTAAAAGGAGGAGATGAGTGACAATGGGAAACTTGAAGAGTTTCTTTCAAATTTTCATGATGGTATTTGTTCATATTATTAAAATTTGAAAGTCTTAAGGAGGAATTCACTATATGTATTTAAAATTATGCACAATTGTATCTTCATGTGCTAGCTAATGAATTTATTTCACAAAAGAGATGCAGGTAGTTACTACTTGATGGCTGAATTTAGTTGGAACTATTCATAAAGACTTTTCATATGAATACCCATTGAGGTCAGGAAATTACCAAGCCGCTTTGGGGAAGTGATCTCAAGGGATAGGAGACAGAACACACTTTAAAGTGTTAGAAGTGAATAATGGAACAGAAATGTAAATTGTGTGGTGGTGGGGACAGAACAGAGGAGGAAGGAAGAGGAGGGACAAATAGCATTAAAAGCATAGAAACCTACTAATGTAGAAAATTCTTTCTGTTTCTTTCATGAAAAAAGTCACCCTATAACCAAACAATATTGCCCCTACTGGATGACAGAGATTGACAAATAAAAATCCAAGTGTCAAGAATGGGTTATTTCATTTATACTTGTTGGCCGCGGTGTGGTCCTTTAGATCTCCAAAAATTACAGGCTACCGCTATTGCTCTTGGTTACTCTCTACAAACTGACAGTAAGTCCCTATTGTTGAGGATATCACCTAATTTTGTTATAAAAATTGAGAAATCAAGCTGGAAGCTTTATTTTTTGCTAGTTTTCATAATGCTGGAAGGTTTAGGTAAGCTACTGGAGGAGAACAGTAATCATCAATCATATCCAGTATTGAACCCTGTGAGCTACAGTAGACACACCCATGGTGGAGGTATAATGTATGAACACCGCAAAGTAACCAACTACTTTCTGACTGGATTTTAGCCCCCACCTTCTATTCTATAAGCTGAGACCTATTCCTGGAACCATTACCTGAATAAAAATTTGCAGGTAGGGAAGACTCTCAATTCTAGGGAGAGTCTAGTATTATTATCCTGCTAAGTGGGCTTAGTGTTAAAGCAAATATAATGGCATCATTATACTCATAGATCAATGTCTCTCTCAGCCTCATCTCAGCAGCTTCCATTTGCAGTGATGATGATGAACACAGAAACCCACATCTGGCTAAGGTGAAGAGAATAAGTATGTGAAGAATTTCAGCCTTGAAAGGAACTTGTGTCTGAAGGCTCAGTGATCATAGGTGGAGAATGGACAAAAAGAACATGGGCTCCAGAGGTAGTGAATGACAGCAAGACTGCTGGATCCAATTGGACCTATGAACCCACAGTGAATGCAGCAGCATGTATAAAACTTATGCCAGCCTAAACCAGACCAAACACTAGCATGGAGACTGATTTTCATGAAATCAAACCCTAGATATGCAGTGATTTACAATTCTTTATGATTGGAAGAGGGAGAGACTTCTGGGTCCTGATAAGTCTACCATGCTAAAAAGAAGGCCATCCATCCAAGAATATTTGGGCATCACACATTGATCTTCATGGGTTAAAGAAAAAAAAAAAAAACAAAAATCAGGTGTTGGTAGATGTGCGGAATAGTATCAGGGTCTTCGATTCGATTCAGGATTTATCCCTAGTGCTTGAACTGGTTCCTTGGAGCCTATTTTCTTTGGAGGGTTACCCTGCTCAGCCTGGATATGGGGGGTGGCTATGTCCACCTTCACAGTGATGTGCAGACTTCCTTGACTCTCCATGGGAAGCCTTACCTTCTCTAAGGAGTTGATGGGAGGTGGGGGGTGTAGCAGGAGGTGGGCAGCGAGTGGGAACTGGGATTGGTATGTAAAATGAGAAAAGATTGTTTTTAAAAAAAATGATGAAAAAAAGAAAGAAAAAGGACAGAAAGTTGGGTGGGTAGGAAAGGAGGTTAGATCTGGAAAAGTTGGGGAATGAATATGATAAACATATGTTGTACACAACTATCAAAGAACTATACAAATATTGTTTTAGGTGTGGGCCAAGGGAACAGTGAATGAGTCGGATGGCATTTGTAGCAGAAAATTCTTGAAGAATTTCTGATTAGGCAAGATACCACAGGACTATTCACTGGAATGATTAGAGACTGCTTTTTACACATATAGTTGCTATGCAACTAATGGGCATAATTCGATATGGGAGGCAAATGATGTTGGAAGGGTACCGTAGTTTTGCAATTCCTTTCAAAATGCATCCTTAAGAGGGTCCACCTACTCTTCAAAATTAGCAGTGCAGAAAATTTGTTCCAATGTTTGACATCTATACTTAAAATAAAGAATAAATACTTAAGTGTGTGACTTTCTTGTCACTTTCTCTATACATTTCAGGGAGAGATTTGTTTTTATTTTCTTGATGTTTTATATTCTGTGCCAGTACTGAGCCCCCGATCATCATAAAGTTTGCTGAAATTGCCTGCTAAGGCAAATGTTATTAACATTACTAAGACTGACAGTCTGACTGATAGCATAATAATAATAATTATTATTTAACTTTTATTTGCTACCTAAAGTATAAGAGCACTAAGTAGCTTTATAATTCTTGTTTCCATTGGAAACCAGGCTAAATGCAATAACAAGACCATTAGCTTTGTGTAGTCCATTGCACCATCACCCTTTCATGTTATATTTTTGTGCAGAATTGGTATCGTTGTTGATAGAACAAAACACTCTGCTTCATTATCTGCATTCAATTTTCATAAATATCTACTTTGGTTACAAAATATGGTGCTTTTACAGAGAGCTGCCAGGATTATTTTCAGGCCTTTTAAAATAATTTTTCAGAGGAATGAAGATGAGAATGCTGCTATAAAAACCCATTCTAATTATCATTAGAACATAGTACGTGTTAAGAAATACAACATTATGTTTATAAATATGTTTATATGTGTATTTAAAAATATACATGCATGAATGCTCAACTTATGACAGAATAAAACTGAATTTTATGTAAATAATAGAAATCACGAGAAAGATCTACAGACACAAGGGAGGTTCTAATAAAAAAGAACTCCTTATGTTAAAAATACATAGATTGGTGTGCACTATATTCTACTATTGAGTATTAGGCTATTTTTGATTCTGAAAACACTGTCATTACAAGTTAAAAGAAACAATGTTACAAAATTATATACTACCCATTCAAAATCTATGCAGAATCAAGAAAAATTCAATAATGGAATTGACAACATACAATAATCATTTAAAAAATTTCCCGTAGTACACTTTAACATTTAATATGTCATTGAAAATTAATAAATTACTACATTAAATAATGTCAGAATAAACTACCCTATTATTGGTCAGAAAATGGATGTATTTAAATATTTTGAATGGCTTCATTAACTTTTACTAAGTGGTAAAGGTATTTTTTAACCATTTTTTAACCATTACAGTGACTGGTAACTTTTAAAGTCTGCACAGAGTTGATGCGTTTGATTAGTCTGGAGGTATGCATATATGCATCTCATCATCACTGCAGTTGATACGACACCCATATCTTTTACCTCAGCGGATTTTTTATTTTCTTTTGCCTTCTGTTTTTGCTCATTTTTCATGTGTGTTTTTGTAGTAAGAACACTTAAAACAAATTATTGCATTTAACATGTTAGTTATGTGATAGTTATTGTAAACTATATTGATGTATGAAATTATTTATTTTATGTACCTAGCCATGTACAAATGTTAACCCGTTTTCCATTTTCCTTTCTTCTAGCTTCCAGAGATTAGAATTCTACCTTGTGTTTATTGATGTGTTTATTGATGCAAGGTCAGAAACATCATATAAATGGAAGGACTTTCCCTTTGGAGAATGGCTTATATTTCATGTCATAATATCCTTTAATTTCTCTATGTAACCATTGGCCATACCTGGGAGCAGCAAACGGCAATTGAAGTTCCAGGTGTCAGCACACCAGAAGGAAACTCTCTGATGGGCCAATCTTATTTTGGCAAGGCCACAGGACTGCAGACCCTGGAATGTCTTTTGCTGCCGCTGTGTCTTTACATGTTTGCAGCAGCTCTCTTTGTCTGGTATCTAGTATGGCATATATATATATAATATATATATATATATATATTATATATATATATATTCTACCTATAATACAGTGTGTTTATCTCTTGGAAACATCCCATTATACTGGGCATTTTTACCTGTGGATTGTCAAGAAGATGACCCCTCCCTAACCTGCACTGTCCAATTTGATGATAATAATAATGATAGCTCATACAGAGTTTTGATGAATAAACATAAATACAAGGATATATTCACAGCTAGGCCTGTGAGTTCCATCCTTAGGAGGTGCTCAGGTTAATGCTTAAAAAGCAAGCACCTGAGTCCAGGAGCCAGGCTGGCTCTAATTCTCTTAATGCTGAAAAGAGGCAGTCACATACCATTAGCAAAATCAAAGCTACAAAATAACTTCAGGTCAGACCAGGTGCCTTGCTATTAGTTATAAGATAAATAAACCCACAAAACAAGCATAAAGTTCACAAGGACACAGAGCTGAGCTGTTTGACTCATTAAGCTGGGGTCAAAAATACAAACCAGCCTGATTGGTGCTAGCTCCCCTTCCTAGGTCTGGTTAATAATCAAAGGTAATGATTAATTCCTTATACCTATTTCTGCCCTCACACACCTGATATATATAAAATCTATCAGTGGATGAGTATGCACCCTAAATATTTAAAGTAGAGCTGACTGATTCTTTTACACATATAAAAGTTTAGGTTTGTGATTCCTATAAGATTATCTTTCAAGATAAGTAATATAGTAATTGGCCCTTTCTTTGTAACTGGAAAATGCAGCCTGCCAGAAAACACTTGATAAGAACACCTTACTTGCCCACACAGTTATCTATAACAAGTTGCTTGGGTATGAATGCATGTGGGTTCTTGGGATAATTTGTTTTTCACTTGTAGTATGTAAAATGCTTAATCATTTAAAGTATAAGGAGAATTCTGGGGAGAAGGGCAACGTCAGAGAGTTGCCAGCAAACACAGAGAAGAAAGATGAGGGTGCTGAAGTGAGAAAAGGTACCAAGGTGCGTGACTAAACATAGATAAGAATTGAAAGTTAATTTAAGTGTAAGAGCTAGTTAGCAATAAGCCTGAGATATTGGCCCATCATTTATAAGTAATATTAAGCCTCTGTGTTGGTTATTTGGGAACTGGCATGTGGGACAGAAACGTCCAACTACAGGTTTGTTTGCTTCTTTTTGTTTTAGAGCTTTCAGATGTGCTGTTAAGTTGCTAGTATTAAATTTCTCCAAATTCTTTAGGCAGGCACCTACTGCTATTAAATTCCTTCTTAGCACTGCTTTCTTTGTGTGCCACAAGTTTGGATATGCTGTACACTCATTTTCATTGAATTCTAGTAAGTCTTTAATTTCTTTCTTTATTTCTCCCTTGACCCAGTGATAATTCAGTTGAGAGTTGTTTCATGAGTTTATAGGCATTCTTCAACAAATAGTGCTTGTGTAACTGAATGTCAACATGTAGAATAATGCAAATAGATCCATAGCTATCTATCATGAACAAAACTCACGTCCATGAGGAACATAGACCTCCACATAAATCCAGTCACTCTGAACCTGATAGAAAAGAGAGTGGGGAATAGCCTTGAGGGCATAGGCACAGGAGGCAAATTCCTGAATAGATTTCCAGTATCACAGACATTAAGATCCTTAATAAATTGGGACCTCTTGCAACTGAAAACCCTCTGTAACGCAAAGGACACAGTCAATAATACAAAACAGCAGCCAAAAGAATGGGGAATTATCTTCACCAACCCCACATACTAATCTTCAAAATATATAAAGAATTCAAGAAAACAGACTTCAAAAACCCAAATGATACAATTAAAAATGGGGTACAGATCTAAACAGAGAATCCCCAATAGAAGAGTCTCAAATGGCAGAGAGACACTTAAAGAAATATTCAGCATCCTCAACCATCAGGGAAATGCCAATCAAAACAACTCTGAGATTTCATATTACACCTCTCAGAATAGTTAAGATCAAAACCACAAGTGACAGCTCATGCTGGAGAGGATATGGAGCCAGGGGAACACTCCTCCTTTCCTGGTGGGAGTGCAAGCTTGTACAGCCACCTTTGAAATCAATATGGTGGTTTCTCAGAAAACTGTGAATAAATCTACCTCAAGACCTAGCTATATCTCTTGGGGGCATATACTCAAAGGATACTGAACATACCAAAAAGACACTTGCTCAACTATGTTCAAGGCAGCTTTATTTTTAATATCCAGGACCTGGAAATAAACCAGATGCCCCTCAACAGAAGAATGGATTAAAAAATGTGGTACATTTACACAATGCAGTACTACTCAGCTGCTGAAAACAGTGACATCAGGAAATCTGCAGGCATATGGATGGAACCAGAAAAAGTCATCCTGATAGAGGTAGCCCAGACCCAGAAGGACAAACATGCTATGTACTCACTCCTAAGTGAATATTAACAGTCATGCAAAGGATAACCATGTTACAATCCCCAGACCCAGAGAGACTAGGTAATAAGGAGAGCCCGCGGAGGATGCATGGATCTGTCTGGGAAGAGGATATAGTGATCTCCTGGGTGGACTGGGTGTGGGTGGACTTGGGAACTTCAGGGATGGAGTTTGGGTGTGTGTAGGGGGATAGTGTTGAGAGAGATGACTGAAAAGGGGGGCTTTACTGGTTCAGGTACTTGCCTGATGCAAGGGAAACTCACCCGAGGCTAAGCCTCCCAGCATTAGTAGATGTATAGCCTGAACTGGACAGCACTGAGATCTGATTGGTGACTACCCCAGTTGTCATCGGAGAGCCTTCATACAGAGACTGATGGAGGCAGATTGAGAGACACACAGCCAAACATTGGGCCGAGCTCGGGAGGCCTGCTGAAGACAGGGAGATTTTAGGAGTCAGTGAGGTCAGAGACATCTCAGGGAAACTCACAGAAATGGCTGTTCTGGCTTCTGGGAGATCAGAGTCTGAGCCAACAACCAGGGAACTTGTATGGAACTGACGTAGGCCCTTTGCATATATGTGACAGTTGTAAATTGTGCTATGCGTTCATGTTTTTAAGAAGAGTTACAGTGCCCGGTTCTTGAACCCTGTTGTAAGTATGAAATTCCATATTTTCCTTATAAACTTAGAGTGATATTAGATAAGGAAAAATTTGAAAACCATGTAACCATCAGTTGAGAACTAGAATAAAAAAAGATTACATGACTCTTCTCCTCTGGAAACAACAGAATTACTGAACATCTGGTAATTTTAGATCCATTTCATTTCAAAAATTTTAACAGAACACTTATGATAATTAATCTTGATTGTCAGCTTGCCTGGCTCTGGAATCAGTTGAGACACTGCTCTAGGCAGATCTGTGCAGGCATTTCCAACAAGGATTTACTGTGCTCAGACCTCAGAGTAGGTGGCACCTTCTGGCAAGTGTCCCTGAGACAAATTGGTCTGAGAAAAATTCTGTGTCCCCAACCTGCTTCTTGCCAGTGAGTGCATCTCGCCAATTACTGCTGCTGCAGCCATCCTACTCTGTCAATAGGATCTGGCATCTTTGAACTCTTAAGTTTTTTTGGGGGGAGTATATACAGGTGTTTTTTTTCTCCCCATAACAGAAACTATTGGTGAGAATTTAATACTTTTCCCCTTCAGCCAAATTCCTATTGGTTTGGAAGGATAGTTGAAAAACAAAAACTGGCCATGGAGTTAGACACAGAATTGGCTTTGGATTACATGAGATCTTCCATTGTCAATTGCTGACATTGAATGGAAGGGAGGCTGAGGGGACAACACAACAGGGGGGAAGGGTAGGCTCAAGCCAAGTTCTGTCCCTCCCACAGGGTAAGAAAGACTGCAGCAGTGGACAAGGCAGAGCATCTCAGAAAGCACACACAAAGGTGATAAAACGTAGAGATAAAAGGTGATAAAATTGGCCTGGGGATCTGCCAATGGCCTTTTTGAAGGCATACTATGGGGCTGTGGAAGGCATCTTGTTCCAGGTGGAATGTCCTCTGGCAAATGTTTCATCTTGGTAATCTTTTCCACTGGATGTGCAGTGTGGGTGGTCAGGCTGAAGGCAGAGCTGAGCAAGTATAGCAACTACAGACCACTCATAGATTTTGAAATCAAAGCACTGTTGACAGACACCATGCTCACAGGACCAACTTCTTAAAAAGCTGCGGGTCCAGATGTTTCAGAGGTACTTGTTTTGCCTCGTCCCACCACCCTTCTCAGCCCCAAATAAACACACAGAGAGGTTATATTAGTTATGAAGCTGTTGGATGATGACTAGGGCTTCTTATTGGCTAGCTCTGTCTTAATTAATATTCCATTTCTATTAATCTATGTATCTCCACATGGTCTTATCTTACATTAGAAGGGTTCAGACTTGCTTACTCCTTTCTGGTCTACATTGTGACTGTTCTGGTGGGCTCCCCCTACCTACCTTTCCCAGAATTCTCCTTATCTCTTAGACCCACCTATCTTGTTGCCTTATTGGCCAACAGTGTTTTATTCATCAATCAATAAGAGAAACATATATACAGAAGGACATTCCCCATCATCCAAAGGTAAGAGAAGTCTCCTGGATGGTCATCTGCAAAAATGAGGACCTAGTATCCTGACAGGACCTAAAACCTGACAGATTTAGCATTCCTTTGAGCTAGCCTCAGGAAACTCTACCACTAAACTGGAAATCTATTACCAGAGCAAGAAGTGAGCCTGGATATCTACCATGAGACTGTGACCTGCCTGCTGGAAGATGGCACTTCTTGTTACTAAAAGCTGAGGGGGCAGAAGCTGGTGATAACTATGCTCCTCACCAAAGTTCAGACAGAACCTTACCATCTGCTACAAATGATCCTCCCCAGGGTAAGGAGAGGCCAGTGGTTGGGTTTAAAGATAGATAAGACACAGAGTCCAGAAAACATGCCTGAGACCGTCCTGAACCTCACAAAAGAGGAAAATTGAGGTTCCTTTCCACAGGTAGTGAAAAAGGTTAAGCTATTTCAGCTCCAAGCAGAATACTACAAGAGCATGGGGCAAGACTCTGGGAACAGTGGAGAGTTGGCTTTTCAGAGATGCCAGTAGGCATTTCTGCCAGTAATTTCAAACTCTCCTTACAAAGTTTAAGCCTTGGAGGATTTAGGCAAAACAAAACTTAATGGACATTAAAGAAGGATGGAAATGTAAGTATTTGTTAAAAATCACTGTATCATTTAAACTGATAATTAAATATTATATATTTTTAAACTACTTGCAAATGGAAGATGATCCATACATATGAAGTATCTCTTTTAAAAAATTAGTAACATTGAAGATATATTCTTTGAAAAGAATGATGTAGAGTTGCTTTAGATACGGTTCTCTAGAACAGAGCTAATATAACATATACACATTATTAAAGGGGATTTATTAGAATAGCTTACAGTTGATCATGAATGGTTAGTCCGACAATAACCATCTATATGCCGGAGAGAGCAAGAACACAGAAGCTGTTTAATCCATGGTGTTCAATCTGGTGCTGAAGTCTGGAAGCTCTGTGAAGACCAACAGGTCTTCAGTACACAGCAGAGGGCAAAGGATTATGGGATTACAACGTAAAGAGTTTTAACAACTAAGCTAAATGCATAGCTTTGATCTTAAAGTGTCTATACTTAAAGATCATATACCTTTCCATGCTTCTGGTCTAGAAATTGTGTGTGTGTGTGTGTGTGTGTGTGTGTGTGTGTGTGTGTGTGGTTTTGAATGCTATTTTGTGTCGTTTAGATAACTTTGTCTCTTGCAAGTCTCTGTTAATGGCCTCTGTAGAAAAAGTAACCCTCATTCTTTCCCCACACAATGTTTTCTATGCTGTTGGATAAACACAGAACAAAGCCCTTTGTTGAGAGTAGACACTCCCTTGACCCCTTGCTTCCCTGTCCCTGTCATTACATTATATACTAGAGTCCTTTCCCCAAAATTTTGATCTCTGCACCTACATCTTGAGTGCAAATGTCATTCTTATGAAACAGTGTGTGATTGATTTTATTTTAAATAAAAGTGAATAAAATAATACTACTTGCCAAGAAGAGATACAGTCTTTAAAAGACAAAAACAGAAATGCTACTGATAAACACATTTAACAAAGAATGATAGTACCCTCATAGGCCAGACAGTTATTGGATCCCTTAGAGGGGAAATAAAAGGAGGTTGTAAGGAATAGTCATGGGAGCTGAGAATCCACTTCAGACCCTCTACAAGAGCAATAGGTGTTCTTAACCTCTGGTCCATCTCACTATCCCCTACACTTTATTTTTTAAAGTAAATAGTAACCACTAAATATGATAAAATTGATGGAATACCTTAGACAGGAGCAAAAATATATTTCTGAAAAAATAATCAGACAAACTCAAGAAGAGGAACAATTTAAAAATATCAAAAGTCATAAAGGTCACAGTGATTGGAAGGTCAAAAGCATTTGCCAAGTGCAAACACTAATAATTCATCTGTGCCCTCGGAAAGGAAACTATTTACTTTCATTGTTATTTTGCCCCTGCAGTGTCTACTCTAGGCAAAAGGCCATCTCATCTGTCTGACATTCTTTTCCTTTTCACTCAGGCTCTTTCTGTAATACCTCTTCTCTCCTTAAAACTACCTTGTTCTTTCAAGCAAATTTCCTTTTCTGTTCGGAATTAACAGCTATTTCTCCTCTATTACAGACATTTGCAAACATCCATTTATGACTAAATATTAACTTACAAAATGGTAATGCTTTTTATTTTATTTTTATTTTACTTCATTGCTAGGCAATGGCTATACATATTGAACCCATTCCCTATTTTAATGGGACTTACTCTTTGTTTAGGAAAAGCTGCTAACTGTACAAGAAAAAAAATCAACTTTAGTGAGAGTTATGGTAGTGGTTCTTTGGAGGTAAAAGTAATCGCACTTAATCTAGGCAAGCAAGAAAGGACCATCTATGTAATTAACTTATATTGGACTGGGAACTGATGATTGTGTGACACTAGCTAAATTCAGAACAGGGAGAGTCTGCCAGGCAGAATGAATATCAGATTGGGGTAGTACAGTGGACAAAGAGCTACGCACTGTAGTAACCGATGAACTTCCCAGCCCCATGCTGGAGACAGAGATATGGTGAGGCACAGACGATGGTGGGACTGAAGCAGAGAGAGAGAGAGACCATCACTAAGACAGTAGGACTGTTCTTAATACCCCAGGAAATTACTTTCAATCTAGGACCCATGGGAAATCTCTGAAGGATTCTCTAAAGGACATATCTGCAGTACTTTCCATGAGAACTGTTGCCATAAACTCAGGCATTTGAACATTTCTGCCCCCAGTGTTTGCTGCTGTTTGGGCAGGTTTAGGAGTTGAGGGCTTGATGGAAGAAGTATGTTACTGGGGGAGGCTTTGAGACTAAAGTGCCTGTGGTCTTCCGCTGTCTACTCCCACCACTCTGTGATTGCATTTGAAGATGTGGGCTCTCAGGTTCTCACTCTTGTTTCCATATCCAATGCTTACTGCCATGCTTCTGCCCCACCATGGTGATCTCATCTCCCTGGCACTGTGAGCTGAAATGAACTGTCTTCCTTAAATTGTTTTTGATATGGTATTTCAGCACAATTATAGAAAACAACTCAAATAAAAACAGTTGTCAAGTTTGTATTTGCCTTATTGTGAATTATGAACTTTTTATTTTTGGCCTATGCATGAAGTTGTCTATAGATACATCAATTGAGGTCTGGCTTGATTTTCTACTCACTTCTTTGTACATCTTAAAGTTTATTAATAAAATAAGTAAGATATCTTCAAATAAACATACAATTTAACATTTCAGTTTCGACTCAATAATGTCGTTTGAACTGACTTCTATAACCTCTGTTTTGATCCATAAGCCATATGTTATTTTATTTTTCATCTCTGAATTATAGTGTTTCATCAGAGTCATGGTTATCATTGTAACTGTTTTAAGGGTACCATTCAGAGGCAGTTGGTGAAGTATTTTGTTCTGAGCAAACACACTACAAGTGGGCTTTCACAGTCAACCACAATCATTTGCTAGGGTTTACCTGTGAAATCTCAAGGATGGAGATTGTCTTTTCCCCTGACCGCTATGGAGGAAGTTGGCTGCTGAAGCATTCAGGCTTTCTTGATCAACCATGCACTCATGTTTATTTGAATGTTTAAGAACAGGATTTTTCTTTCAGGGCCATCTGATGGGGCCTGCAGCAAAGAAATTTTCATGTAGGGGGCAAAGTGGTGATCTCATCCTGTACTCTGGCTGGGTGACTTTGCACTTGTATCTCATTCTCCTACCTCTTTCCTGGCCTCTGGTTCACAGGGATGGAAGAATCTTATGTTTTGTCTTCCAGGGGCAACGGAATGACCACTCTGCACTTCGTATCCCTATTGATTCTCCTAACCCTAATCACTGCATCAACACACGGGGAAACGTGCATCAGCTGGGAGCTGCTGTTTTCCTGGCTTAGAATTTTGCTTAAACTATCCCAGTAAGCAGTTAACAGGCATGGCCATTACTTTTATTTTGGCTTGTCTTAACCAGGAACTCCAACACCTGGTGTCTCCCGCTGAGCCCCTGACAGTGCATTCACACACATTCACAATGTAGTGCAACTGTCACCCTCTCCAGCTGTGGAATGTTTTTATCACCACAAATGAAGACGACGGGGTTGACATTATTCAGGAGGCAGATAAGTGGAAAAGTGGTCATAAGATACTCTCATTAGTATAGAAAATATATTTATTTGAATTAAGTGAACTGACTAAGAAATGTTTTTATTGAGAGAGCAAGACCATTCCCTATGAGAGCCCCGAGGGGAGATGGGTGGAAGCCATAGAACATAGAGTGTTCAGATATTTTCTAAGCCTCCCTCCCATTGGGCTTACTTTATTATGTACTTGAATCCAAATGGTAGAATGAGAAGTGATGAGTAGAAACTTAAAGTAAATATGAATCAGCAGAAATTAAGATTTTAAAATAAGAACATCCTTCTAAATTTTCATGTTTAAAGTACAATAGGTCCACCGGTATTATTTGGGATGTTGAACTGGATGGTGTCCAATTTCATATCATTATAGAAAACTTTATATGTAAGTATTATAAACTATTAGTAAGACCATAGCTTTTCTAACACATTCTAGATGAGTTTGCCGTGTTTTCAGTCTAGATACATATTTCTCAGACACAATCTGGGTCCTGTGAAGATCTTGTAAAACAGGTATGTTAAGCAGAAAGAATTTAACATATAAAAAAGCACTGAAGATGACTTTGAGAATCCTGAACAGGAATGGAGAAGGGATGAATTTCAGCCTGCAGGAAGCAGCTGCCACTAGTATAGTGGAGGGAACAATAAAGGAAGGGTTGATACAAAAGGACCCAGGCTGGGATAATTTATGTTATTACAGTCTGTAGAATGTATACAGGAATCAATTCTAAGGATGTTTCTTGAAAGACTATATTATGTATCAGTAAATGGGGACAAATTTATGGCTATAACTGCACAACTCACAGATTCTGCATTTAATATGTTAAATCTGCTTTAATAATTTGTTTGCCTTGATGAATAAATCTGCTGCTTAATGGTTGCCAACCTGCAAAGAGGCTGAAATGCCCAACATTCTCTCGTATAATATAGTGGGAAAAAATCCAAAAGCTTTGGAAGCACAGTGTTGGGCTTGCTGTTTCGTGTGCCATCTGCTCCCTCATAATAGCAGAAGGGGCTGAGAGGGTTTCCTTCTCCTCAAGGCACTGCTGTGACATGGTGTAAGAGAATGGGCACCCTGGCTGAAGTGCACCACGGCAGAGGGACTGTCCAAATAATTGAGCATAAATTAAGACACTTTAAAAAGATGACAGTTTCATCTTTTTTAACCATGGAAAATGACATAAAAGCCTCAAAACAGTGGGGAATGAATCTTCTCCCTCAAAGTTAAATCTGGCATTTTAAAGTTGATGGAAGAGGAGAGGGCCAGTGTAGATATGTCTCCATTGAGACAGACAGATTTCTTACAGTGAGGCCAGTGGGTCCTGGAATACCACAGGCACAAGTAGACATGTATATCACAAAGCAGAAGCCAGAGTGGATGGTGTTGAACTGTCAAATAGAGAGAAGGCAGCTATGTTCTGGCTCTGATGGACACTGGCTTATACTAATAAATTACAAAATATTAAGCATAAGGTAGAATTTCAGGTTATGAAGGACTCACCTGATCTATTTATCACAAGCTTTCAAATTAGTTGTAAGAAACCTCATTTAAATCTTAAATGTCCTTCCTTTATAAAGAAATTGATGACTACCTTAAATGCCATCCCAGAGCCTTCACCCAGTAGCTGATGGAAGCAGAAGCAGAGATCCACAGTTAAAAAATTTATATTGGATAAACTTTATAACTTAATGTTCAAATGCCTTCAACATTACATTACAGTTCTTTCAAATATGTAAATTAAAATATTTATAAACTTTATAAAACATTTTTGCATTTCTGTATTTACTGTGCAACATATTAAGGGAAGTTTGGGTAGAGTTTAAACTTTGGTTTCGATTGGACACTAGAGCTGGTACTAAAAATAAAATGACATTTTGGTCCATAGGTGAAGTTTGGCTTTAAGGAAATTACTTCAAAGATAGCTTTGACCCAAATTTATGTCCTGATGTGTTCAGAAAATGTAATAAACATCTTCAGTCATTACTTTTCTTTTAATAGGGTAGTTGTATTCAGAAACTGAAAGAATATTTAGAGTTATTTCTCTATCCAGCATAGTAAGTTGTTATGTTAAGAAACACCTGAATGTCTCTTGGTGATAGAAGGAAACAAAAGCAATGCTGGTTCCCTTGGGTTGCTACAGAGGCTGGCTGCTATTATCAGTTACTTCACAGATAGCAGGTTAGTAGCTCATTTCACAGTTTTATATAAATTGCTTCATCCTTGCTGTAGGTTAACAGTTCTTTGGGAGCTTTTGTACATTAACATTAACTTAAACATATCTTTGTTCCAAGATTATAATATGACTCAGTATTTTCTTCCACAGGACATACAGTTGAATTAAGGGATGATTTTTCTAGACCAGTAATATTTTTCTTCAAAATGTGGGATATTTGGATTTTAAATTTGGAAATCTTAGAAGATTGCTCATTTGTCTAGCCCCAATTTCTTATTCCTAAAAGCCGTGTGTGTGTGTGTGTGTGTGTGTGTGTGTGTGTGTGTGTGTGTGTGTGTATGCATGTACATTTTTTGTATGCTGAAAGTGCCCAGGCAACTGCCATTTGTAATCCTTTTGGAAAGATGCTCTTGTAGTTATCTTTCTTGTTCTGATGAAATACCTGACAAAATCAACTTAAAGGGGTTTATTGTGAGCCAAGTTTGGATGCTCTAGTCTGTCACTGCAGAGAAGGCATGACTTGAGCAGGAGTCAGCTGATCACATGGTGTCTGTCATGATGAAGCTTTGAGTGAAGAATGCTGGTGTTCATCTCTTTTCTCTGGTTTCATTCAGTCCACGATCCTGGTCCAAGCAATAGCACAGCCTATTTTCAGGGTTGGCCTTCCCATTTCATTTACTGAATTCTAGAAATTTCTTCACTGACAAGTCCAGAGGTTTCTCAACTAGGTGATACTTGATCCTTTTAGATTGACCATCAATATTAATCTTCTCCCATGTACTAATCCCAGTCTTCAGGGCTATCTTTTCACAATCTCCCTAAGTTTTCACCTCCTAGTAGTGTCACTTCAGGGATTAGATTTCAGCATAAGACTTTTATGGATGACCCAGACATTCTGAAAATAGCATGAGTAGAAGAACTACTAATCATTCTAAAAGATCGGGGCCCTAGGAACCATTCCACATAGTCAGGCTAATAGACATGAAAAGATCACAGGGCTATTGCTGCTTAGACCTAGGTTCTGATATTTGGAAGAAAACAATGTGTTTGGCTGCTGTATACACAACTCATATGCTGGCTACACCTTTGTTAGCAGTAATAAAAGAAGTAGAAGCTGTCCTCCATAGCCAGCATAATGGAGATTTAGATTTGAGATGAGAAACAGGTTTGCTCTTTGTCCTCAAATGCTTTCATTTGCACAAAAGGAATGATGACAATGTAGTTACTTCTTAGCTCTGTAATCACAAAGCTAACTCCAGAAATGGGCTCTAAGAGTGGCAGAAATTTAGCAAAGAAGCAGTGTAGCCAATAATGAACAACTCTTTCAGATATGTAATTCAACTTTAAATTCCTGTGCACGTGAGGGTTTATGTTGTACTAGAGAAAGTATATGCATAAACATGCAGAATTTCCAGGGGACAGAGTTGCATTGTGGAAAACAGACAGAAAATTTGCTTGCTTTTGTAGCTGGACAAAGAGTACAGAGATCAGCCATGTTCACTGTGGTTTCTCAGCTGTATTGTTGCTTTGTGAACATGGAGGAAAACATATTGCCAAATGCAAAGGCATGGGAATAGTTTCTGTACTTATCAGCTTCAAGCAGGTTTAGGATAGAGCTTTCCCATTAAACATGCCATTATACTTGAGAAAATACAACCATGTGTTTTATAGAATAACATCAATTAACTGTGTTATCTGACATCGAAGTGTAACTAACACAATCCAATTGATGTTCAATAAAAAAAAAAAAACAAGAATTTATCTGCATTGGAGAAACTATCCATAAAATTTACAGGTAGTACAGAATTATATACTGTGATATGTTGTTCACTATAGTTAGAAAATAACATCTAAGCATTGTATAGCAAATTAAAAATAATATCATTACAAACAACAAAAGCAAAACAAAACGAAAAAAACCTGAACATATAACATGCAGTTTAAGAGATGATCTATAGTGGTAATTTGAAATGAAGGAATAAAGTGAATCTAGTATTAACAGATGATGATATGTATGTGTAAATAATATGAATCTGAATTACTCTAGTAATCGAAAATTGGAAGGAAATACTTTCTAATTTTCCCTCTCTATTGATTATAAAGATGAGATAAACTTTGTCAGTTCATATATCTTTATTTAATAATCTAGAATTTTAGCCATTATTAAAGAAAATGATTATATAGGAAACTGTTGAATGATAACCACTTATACTTTATTATGTACTTAAAGAAATAGTATATTTAAATAGTAGTACTTCTTCAACTAGAGATTTTAAAATTTCTTATTGAGTCACACCACAAAATTTCTTATGCCAATTTGGATAAGAACTGAGTTTTCTTTAGATGTTGTCTTAGTTACTGTTCTATTGCTGTGAAGAAACACCATAACCAAAGCAAGAAAGGGAAGAAAACCTTTTCTTGGAGTCTTGTTATTTGTTTTTGAGGTTGAGTCCATGACCATCATGGTGCTGAAACAACAACTTATATCTTAGCAATCAGCAGGCATAGAGAGAGCGAGACTGGACATGGTGTGGGCTTCTGAAATCTCAAAGCCCATCCACAGTTATATAAATTGTCCAATTGAGCCCATACCTCCTATCCCTTCCCAGAGCTATTCACCAACTAGGGACTTGAAATTCAAATATGTGAGCTATTTACTGGGCTTTTCACACTCAAACTGCCACATATTTATCACTCATATTTGTGTGTGACAGGCAATGGCTTCATAGTCTTTCTAGTTTTCTCAGACCCTCAGTTACTCATCTGCTTCAATATTGTGACATTTTCTGTTACTTTGGCCCTCATTACTCTCCATGAAATGATCTGTTTATTTCCATAGTCAATTCCCTAATTTTCTACATTATCATATTTTTCTATGAACTGACATTTGTTAAATCTGTTCTCAATAAATAAATAAATAAATAAACACATAAAAAGGGCCAGGCATTGGTGGCACATGCCTTTAATCACAGCACTCGGGAGGCAGAGGCAGGTGGATCTCTGTGAGTTTGAGGCCAGCCTGGTCTCCATAGTGAGTGCCAGGATAGGCTCCAAAGCTACACAGAGAAACCCTGTCTCGAAAAACAAAACAATAAATAAATGAATGAATAAATGAATAAATAAAAAATAAATCTCCTGTTGTCTTACAAGCCCATCTACACAGTGGTGATCACAAGTATTACTTACGCTGTATGTACCCTTGCTACCTGTAGGAGAACCCTGTTATACTTTTTCCTTTATCCCTTGGACACATTTATCAAAAATTGTATTGCAATATGACCAACACCTAAAATATTAAAGTAATATGTCAGTAATCAAGTAGAGTACAATATAGATTTCCACTACTTAAGTCAGACTAAGCTTGACTTGAATTGTTAGAACAATTGTCTAATGTATCCTATTTAGATAAAGGTTATTCTCACCAAAAAACAATCAGCAGTTAATGGTTAATGCTAGTTTAGTTAATGCTGACTCAGCAAAGTCAATTTTAATTGTGTGTGTGTGTGTGTGTGTGTGTGTGTGTGTGTGTGTGTGTGTGTGTGTGTGTGTGCTGTACATGCAAATATCACATTCTCTTTTGGTAAAAAGAAGGGATAAAGAGGGGAAGATGTTTTCTAAGGTAAATGAAAGCATTAAAGCCATTATGTAATCCACTATAGCAGATTTACTCTCTTCATGCAAAATTTGTTCAAACAAATTACAACCAAAATAAAAGCTAGAAATAATTGCTAGGAGTAGGTAATTGTCATCCACTCAAATAATTATTTTTATTTCTAGGGGAAAATAAAGCATAAATTTGGGATAAGTAGCATAAATTGTGAAGTGCATCCATGCAACACTTACAAATAATGAGAAATAACAAACACAGGGCATTCTTACATGGCCCCACTGATTGCAGCTGGAAGTATTTTCTCTCAATCAGTTGTCTCTTTGATATAATTGCTTGTGAGTCTCACGCAGGATTTGTGATTATGCTTTTTGCACTAGAGTGGACACAAGAGACATGGGCACCTATCCTAGAGCTTATGATGGTTATCTGCCATGATTATGCAAACTCATTCTTGAATGAAAATTTTCCCATTTTCTCTAGTATACATTTAGACTTTGTTCAAGTCTTCCATCCCCTTTTCCCCCTCTATTAGTTTCTGTCTCTCTTTAACTTCTGTCTTTCTCATTTTCTTTTATTCACCCTGATCCTTGCTTCTGATAAGAAGTATGTGGTACAGTTTTTTATAATCCTTTGTACATTCTTGCCATCTCCATCTCAACTCCTCTCTCTGGTAGATCATGCTATGGAGCCCAGGCTCTCTCCAAATTTGCCATCCTCCTACTTCAGCTATATTAAGCATTAAGATCACAGTTGACTTAGGTGACTAGGTCTGAAACACTTTTTCCAAACTTTCTTTTCCCTTTTCTGAATCTCTAATACCCAATCTTGTTTCAAGCTTACATTTGTTCACAATTTTCTATCCTTATTTTTGTTTATATGTCAAATATAATTGTTTTCTTCATTCTTTTCATGGCTGTTTTTCTAATTCCATAGCTACATTTTTTCCTCTATCATTTTAAGTTTCTGGTTCTGATAATTCTCTTTATTTAATTACTGATTTTACCCCCACTTGTATATGTAAGCAGAGACATGCAAACATTGAAACATTTAGTTTTGCTAATTAAATAATAGCCAATTTGCTCAAAATTTTGTGCATCCGCTGGGCATAAACTGCATACATTTTTACAAAAGATGAAATTACCACATCAGTTCAGGGTAGTTCCTTGTGGGTATAAAGTTTTCTTCAAGTGCACACTTTTTTTTAACTCCATAGAAAAGCTATTGAGAAGATGAAATTTATAATGGAAAGATAAACAAAAGCATACAGGACATATAGATAGGTACCCAAATGATTAATGTTGTGTCCTCACTGCACAAGTGTTTGGTACTTGGGTAAGTGATCAGACAACAAATTAAACATTATCCTTCCTGTGAAAGGGATTAGGAATTAGGGTTAATTATACCTTTATCAATGAAGCTTTAAGCACACTGCACTCTTGATTGATTTCTTTGGTATTTGCTAGCGCTACAATGGCTCATTCTGTTGGGAATTCCTTTGTTTGTGTTTGTATCCTGAAGATGTGAGTTAACTTTTAATTAGTGGAATTAATAATTACTGTAAAAATAGCTGTGATAGTTTTATTAAACACCACACTGGATCTAGCCAATAAGTGGCTAGGTAAGCTGTTTTGAAGATAATGATGGCCTTTGATCAGGGCTTTCAAGTGCTGTCAACAATCCAATGTCAAATCTTAAAGAGAGATTTCAATTGTATCTGATGGGAGAATGCATTTTAAAATGAGATGTAGTTACAAGTCCACCTGGATTCGCACTGTTAGTTATGTTCAAGCAAAAATCTAGATTTATCCATTAACATTCACTCAAATTCACCCTGAGAATGTGTTTCAGTATTTTATACACCATAGGTACTAAGGAAACAGAGGAGTAAATGGAGACAAGAAGGGTAACATTTGAAGGTCAGATATAACGATGGAAGGAAAAGTGAGGAGGACAATGGAGGGAGAGAACAGGAAGCTCTGGGAAAGATTCCCATGAGGTTTGAGACTGTTAGTAGACTTGTTTTAGAAAACCATTCTGCAAGTATGCTACCAAGGGCAAAACCTGAGGGGTGACAGAAGGAAAAATAAAGCATCCAAGGCAATAAATTACTTAAAATTGAAACAATAGGACTATTTTAATCAACAAAAGTTAGCCAATAACACATAGAACATACTGTGAAATGAAAGTATATATAGCTTCTAGAGGCAATCCAACAATGGCTAGTTGTGAAAGGATAGTCCAAGAATCTAGGAGCCCCTGGGTCCCAGATGGGTGTCTCAGCTGCTCTTCTGTGTGTGCTGGAATCCCAAAGAAGTAATCTCCAATGTATGTGCTGAGAAGGCGAGTGCTAGCAGGCAAAGAACAGGTGCTTCCTTTTTACCATGACCTTGTGTAGGAGGTGTGGCCCAGACTAAAGTTGTGCCTTTCCACCTCAAGGTGTGGATTAAAGGCATGCATCATCCAGCCTCAAGATCTGGATCACAAGTGTGCCCTCTGTTTCTGAATTATAGTTCATATATATCATCAGGTTGACAATGGAGAACAGCCATTACAGCATACCTATTAGTAACTACAATGAAAACATTAGTCCCAATTCAGACCTTTACAAAATCGTTACTTTTTCTCTCATGGGTTCCCTTCCACAGGTGAGGGAACATGTGCAGATGGCCTTTCCCCAGGACACAGGACTGCTTTTCCTGATATATCAAAATGAACAAGTAGGCAAGAAAGGAGTTTTATCATAAGTCATGAATAGAAAGTTTGAGTGTGCTTCTTCTCAACGTCTTGTAAATGAATGGCCTGGTTAGGGGAAACTTCAGCTAAACATCTTAGAGATTGAGGAAATTTACGGATCAGATGATCCGAAAAGGACTTTGCTGAATCCAGATTGTGTGAGAGGTGTAAATGAGTTAGATCTTTTTTCATTTTTATTTTTTAGCAAACACCTCCCTTTACCATAGTCCACCATGAAAACTCGGACAGTGGACTCAGCAGAAGGCCGACATGTACATGGTGTAATAGTGACAAGTTTGTACTAAGCAAGGAAACAACAAACTAAGAATGATCACCTCATAGGGAAGCCTGTCTTTTCCCTTTGCTCTTTTCTACACCTAACATGGCTGCAAACGGAGGTGGGGGAAGTGGACATTTTAAATCGCAAGGAGTTGTGCTGTCTTTTGCCATGCGATCTTATTTATTGGTAACTTAAGAAAAGGTACAGGCAGTTGTAGTGTCTTTTGACATTTGATCTTATTTATTGGCACCTTAAGAAAAAATTGATATCACATTCAGTGTATTTCTTGTACCCTCAAGATAATTATGAACATGGACAAGTAGCATGAGTGTGGTCCTGCTGGACAAAAGTACTCAAAGGGAAGGGAAGGGAGTAGTCCATGGGTAATAATACCGAGAATGGTGGACCTCAACCTTGAAACACAGAGGTGACAAATTGTTATCTGGAATTCAAAGGAGTGTTCTGTGAAGAGGACATTTTAAAAGGAGCTGTGACCTTCAGTCAAAGATAGCTGAGAAAAAATGCCCTGACATTTCTCCCCTGTTCCTTCCTCTGTTCTCTTTCATGACTTGCTATTAGCAATCTAGACTGCAAGCAGGAGGTCAAGGCATTACATTACCCTGCGTGGAGCAACTCTGGAGGGCAAAGATGCAAGTGAGTGTAATGAGTGAGTGCATAGGGGATCTGAGGAGGCAGGAATATTATTTGGGGTATGCTATCAAAGAACTGAAGACTGAGCACAGCATGGCTGAAGAATGTGTTTGCATAAAGGGGATCAAGTTTTTAAATCACCACTTAAAACTAAAAGCTTATGCCAAGCTTAACAGAAAATTTTATTGCAAAGGGTCAATCAAACTATAGTTTTCTGAATGTCTTTTGTAGCTTCAGTGAAAGAAATAGTGAAGATTGCTGTTTGGTGAAAAATAAATGAAAATATCAGATGAGTCAAAGAATCCAGTTTCCCACTTACAACATAAAAAGTGTTACAGTGGGAGATTTTAAAGATGTTGCAAAGAACACATGCCAGTGTTGAAGGTGAAATAATTTGTCATTAGAGTACTGGGCTTGATTCCACTTTGTAATTTAATTGCTGGAATTCATTAGGGTCAGTTGGCTTTTAGAAATCTGAGATGTGATATCAGTAAGCATATTATTTGGACTGACACATTGTATTTCTAATACTATTTTAAATATGAGAAGTTTTTTTTAAAATTGTAAAAAAAAAAGTTCTAGTTGCTATATGAAAACAATGCTGAACTGAATTTAGCCGAGTAATTTCACTAGCCTTGTACTTTTTGTTTGTATTTTTATTCATTTCCTAATTGATTGATTTTTGTGGTTTTGGTTTTGTTGTTGTTTCTCTTGTTTTTGTTTGTTTGTTTGTTTTTGAGACAGGGCTTCCTTCTATAGGCCAGGCTGTCCTGAAACTCACTCTACAGCAGCTCGGCCTTGACTGGAACTTAGAGTAATCCTCCTGCTTTGGCCTCCTGACTCTTGAGACAACAGGCATGAGCCACCAGACAGGTAGCTTCACCTTTTGTTTTAAGGAGGTTGATCTTTTAGGTTTTAAAAGGGACAAAGAATTATGATTTTCAAGATGATTAGCAAAGTGCCAAGGAGAATACTTAACGAAATTTTCTCTGACCCTAGGCCATCTGTTTCTAGGATTATGGAACATTTTATTGTTGAGATGGAAAATACTTAGAACATAGATGGGTTTCATGTATGACAAGGCTGGAGGCTGGCAATGAATAATTTCAATTGAGACATAGCTGATGACCATAGGTGTGAATTTGCTGAAGTGAAATACTCAGAAAAAATGAAGACAACTCTTGCATACAATTTCACCTCAGTTAAAACATTCCCTCCAGGAGGGAAGGGGACAATCCTGAGATACAATTGATGAAAAAAGGATCACATGTTTTAGAAAATAGAAAATCTGAGTATTCTCAGGGACCCTTTGAAGCTTTCTTGAAGGATTAATGAACTGGTAGGGAAGAGACTGATCAACTGAGTTCTGGAGCTGCCAGCAAGTTGTGCAGAGCACTGCCAGGTCACAGAGTTCATGAGTTGTCGCCTATGCAGTGGTGGGACTTTGAGTGATGCACTTGCTTTTTTCCTCTCTCCTGCTGTTTTGAGACATCTGCTTCTGTATATAACCCCTCTCCATATTCCTGTAGTAACCCCAATAACCACTCATTGGTTCACCAATGTGGACTTCAATGCAATCATTACTTTGTTCTGCTGCACACTCCTGTTTTTGCATTAACAGATATGTGTTGCATCTCTACAGGAAGAGTGTGCCACACTGAGATGTCATACTGGAGCTCAGCTGAAACGGATGAGAGAAATCTGGAATGAAGCCCACTTCTCAGGCAAGTGTCTACTGATCTTTCAAAGACAGATGCTCCAACAAAGCTTTCAGATTGTCACCAAAGCCATAGCTGCAGAATGCATATTAGGTCACTGAATAAATATCCCAAAGAATATGGGAAATGATCCAAATGTCTTGTTTTGTAACATGACCTCATCAAGTTTTTATAAACTGCCCTCAAAACTTGCCAACATATTTATAGATACTGAATCTCTCACAGTCCTTATTTGTGTCATTTGAAATTTTTCTCTTTGAAACCTATCTTTTTCTGACACCTTTGCATTGGCGTTGGTTAGTTCCTATTTTTATATTCATGACTTGGATGAAGATTTGGCTCAGCCAAGCATCCAGCATTTATCAGCTCCATACTTTGCCCGTGTGTCTGCTCTCTTTTACCATACAAGCCAGTAGGTTACCTATCACTGATTACATTTTCCCTCAATAATGAAGGGCTGAATATTTGAACAGCAGTAGTTTTATTTAATCTTAACTTGACCTCTGATAGAATGTATGAAAGTCATTTCAAGGGGCTTACAAGATTTCATAACACTTTTATGGTGTTGGTTTTCCTACATTGATATGCTGTTTTAATTATCTTCATAAAATATAGGTTAATACATCTATGAGAATTTCATACGTTTTGTTGTTGAAGAAAAAGAAAAACTTTAGCTCATGTAATAAGCCTCATGATTTAGTATTCCTGGGTTGTTTCCCACCTATGGAAACCTGATGTGGCCTCTGGTTCTTCATGCTCAGTAAGCTATTAGGCAATACTAAAATAGTATTTATACTAGGAGCAACCTGAGTTACAATCTTATTTGTTAATAACTAAGAAGCTTTATCATTTACATTATTCACCAATAATTTATATGTAATAGAGCTTAGTATGAATATAAGAAATATGTAAGAATGATAATCAGAATATGTATTCATAGTTTTGCTTCATTACTCATAGGCAACATTATTTTCTCATATTATACAGAAATTGCCTCTTGTTGCTTGTTTCTAAATACACAGATAAACATATGAGAAACATAAGGAACTTTTCTAGTGGTAAAGATTGAACCCGGAACTTTTTTTACTTGCGAGGCAAACTTTTTATCAGTGAGCTAAACACTGATTCCCTGAATATTTTCTTCATGTTAAAACAGTAGTAAAATCAAAATAAATTAATGTTCTATTAATATTTTAAAGAAATTGTCATCTATTATAGCAGAGGTAGTCACTATAGCAAATTTATATAAAAGTATAATTTTTTGATAAAATCATGATGTAGTTTAAGAAAGTTATGTTATTTTGTTAATTTATTATTGTATCATGCAAGGGGTTTTAATTACAAAATCTCAGAAATCCATGATTATATGTTATGAATAATATGTCATCCATACATATGCAGTCACATACATCATTGAAATAGCTGCTGTATTCTAGGTCCTGTTTCAATCCTGGAGGACACATTAATGTTCAATGAGCCCAAACCTTTGACCTTCTATTTTATGTTGTATGGAAGTATTTTCTCTTTGCAAATTAGTTTTCCTAACATAAAAATAAAGTTAATTTATATTTTACTATTATGTAATATCAACATTAGAAATAATTATGCATGTTTTAAATAAATTGTGTGTGGTAACATCTATTCTACCTTATTACAAATAATGAAAGTAAATCTTTGTTAATATTTTTTTTTTCTCCTTACTAGTTTGAGAAGTAAAGCAAGGTGAGGTTACTTATGCTTGCAAAAGTCATAAAGAACAATTGATGTTGCTCTATGCCAAGTCAAATTGTCTGATATCTGTGGTGATATTTTGTTTATGATCTAACAAATAAAGCTTGTCTGAAGATCAGAGTGCAAGGTTAGCCACAGCCTCATAGAGTCCAGGCAGTGGTGGTATACACCTTTACTCCCAGGACTTGAGAGACAGAGGCAAATGGACCTCTGCTAGTTCAAGGCCACCCTGAGTTACACAAAATTGATCCAGTCTAAAAGAGAAGCAGTGCTCCCTCAAAGGTGATCTCAGAACTTGGGATCCCATGGCTTTAATCCCAGCATTAGAGAGGAATATAAGGTGAGAGGAGACAGGGGCTCATTTGGAGTCTGAGGTTTAGTGGAGAGCAGAGCAGTCTGAGGAGCAGTGCAGTGCTGAGATGCAATCTGAGGACAGGATCACCCCTTCAGTATGAGCATTGGTAGCCGTTAGAATTCTTTAGTGACTGGCTGCTTTGCTTCTCTGATCTTTAGCTTTAACCACAATGTCTGTTTCTGGGTTTTTATTATTCATGCTACAGATATCAGAATTGGCATAGATACATCCAGTCTGAGATTGCAATATAACAAACATTATATATATATATATATATATATATATATATATATATATATGTATATGTACTAATACTATTTTGCAGATTTTTAACAGACAAAATGCCAGAAGATAAAGTCTCAATAAAACATACACAGATTATACAAGCAAAGGACTTTCATAGCTTACAGGTGATAGAGATCTCTTTGTTTCAGATCCCCCATCCAAGCATCCTGTGTGAGTTCTGAAGCAAGCTGTTGGTTTTGAAATATAACAGAGTACTTGCTGCACTAGTGTATCACTGATGCTATTGTCATTAGTGGAAAGATGTAGTTCTAGGCACAGTTCTGCCCACAGGGACCTACACAAAGTTAAAGCAGGTTATATGGCTTTGCCAAAGAAAGGCAATTCAGGGCAAGCCAAAATGAAACATAATTAGAATTTATTAAAACAGATTAAAAACACAGACTGAGAATGGGAGTTAACAGAAAGAAAGGTGTTAATAGGAAGAATATAGAACATTCAAGTTTGAGTACAGATTTATGAAAGGAAGGTCACACACCATTATCTTTACAATAGCCAAATATACCATTTTGGTGGGTTTTGATGTTATACTTAAACATTTGAATTTCAGTTCAAACACAAGGTGGCATATACTTATTCTGTTTCAGTTCTGGAAATCAATATCTAACATGAGTCAATAGATCTGAGTTTTTCTGAGGATGTCCGGAAAAATAATTGTTCTACTCTTTAGCTTCTAATGTCTTTCTGCATTCTTATGCTCAGAGTAAGTGATCTATGCCACCACAGCAAATATCTCTATCCTTTACCACCTCATTGCTCTCTGGCAAAAATAAAAGTCCAAGGCCATATGCTTTGTTAGTGAATTATTCCAATCAGTTAAAGAATTAATATCATTCTTTCTCAACTTGCTTCTCAATATTGAAGAGGAGAGGGTGCTTCTAAACTCGTAAGCTGAGTTGAGCTCAAAATTACATTGATTCTAATGCCAGAGAAAATTTCTACGAGAAAATATACATCATAATGATAATAGATGGAAAAATTCTCATGAAAAACAGCAAATTCTATCAGCATGTTAAATAGATTATATACTGTAAGTAAGTAGGGTTTTTGTAAAAACTGAAAAAGAAATTCAATGCCCACTGAATCAACTAAGCAGGGCTCATATGGGCTCACAGCAACTGAAGTAGCAATCCTGGGGTCTGTGTATGAGTGAGTGTTACGACTGTAAGCTTGCTGTTTTGTGGGACTTTTAACAGAGGGAGTGGGTGTGTCTCTGACTCCTTTGCCTGCTCTTGGTACTCTTTTCCTCCTAGTGGGTTGCCTTGTCCAGCCTTGTTGTGAAGGCTTTTGCCTTCTTTTTATATCTTGTTTTCAAATGTTTGTTGTCTTTGGAGGTCTGTTCTTTTCTGAAGGGAAATGGAGGCGAAGTGGATCTGGGGGAGATGGGAAAAGAGGGGAACTTGGAGGAGTGGAGGGAGGGCAATCCGTGGTCAGGATGCACTGTATGAGAGAAGAATCTCTTTTTGTAAAAGTCAATCAGTGTGTGATCTAATCACTGTTCTAATGCTATGATTTGACATCACAGCCAAGGCAACTCTGCAAAGAAAAACATTTAGTTGGTGCCTTGCTTACAGACTCAGAGACTTAGTACATTATCATCATGACAGCAGCATCACAGGACAGAGCATGCTGGCAGGCAGGTGTGGTGCTAGAGAAGTAGCTAAGAGCCACAACCAGATTCATAGGCAAAGAGAGACAGAGAGATATAGAGAGACAGAGACAGAGAGAGAATTTAGTGTGGGCTTTGAAACTACAAAGCCCACCCCAATGACACACTTTCTCCTACAAGACTACCCCTGTTCCAAAACGACCACCCTTAATAATCATTCTCAAATAGTGACATTCTGTGATGACTAAGCAATCGAATATTTGAGCCTATGGAGGCCACTCTTACTTAAACCACCATGGTATGGTCATCCCAAGTACCCAGTGAAAAGCAAATATTAGCTCAATTTGTGCAGAAAATTCATTTGAAATCCAGTGCCATTTCATGGTGAAAACAGAACAAAATAGGAATAGATTTATATAAGTCAGAGTTAATGTTGTGTTTGGTGATAAAAGAATGAATGATTTTCCCCAAGATTTTCCACTTTTGTTGCTAACCCAGCTGAGAACAGCTAGAATAGATAAAAAGATGAGTAGCATTCAAACTGAAAAAAGGAAAGTGAATTTATAGCCATAACTGACATTGTTTTACCTGGAGAAAAGCCAGAAAAACCCCTAAATAACAATTTAGGTAATATACAAATTAAGGAAAGTGTAGAATCAAGCTTAACACTGAAGTCAGTTTATTCCTAAGGAATAACAAACAGCTAAAATGACACCAGGGAAATAATTCCATTTGAAATCATGTCAAAGAGATTAAATATTTAGGAATACATTTAAGAAGCTACTAGACTTTTATAGGGAGTTTTTCAAATAAATAGTGAAAGAAATTAAAGGCAACACAATTAAATCAAGAGATTTGGGGATTATGTATCAGAAGATGTGCATTCTTCTGACTCAATAGATGGAACATGTTTCAAAAATAATTCTAAGCCCTTAGTATATAGGCAGAAAAATTTTGTGTGACTCACATTACCCAATCTATAGTCATTAAAACAGTATTTTACTAGTATAGAATGTGTGTGTGTGTGTGTGTGTGAGAGAGAGAGAGAGAGAGAGAGAGAGAGAGAGAGAGAGAGAGAGAAGAGAGAGAGAGAGAGAGAGAGAGAGAGAGAGAGAGAGAGAGAGAGAGAGAGAGACTATTCATTAGGAGATGAGAATAAGCATCTATTCATACCATAAAGGAACCAAGGACTTACCCAAATATGACACTACTAATTTTCAGTTTCATGAGCCAATGAGTGTAATTGCTGATACTTCCAGAAGTGTAGGTAAGGAGTTAACCCTAGAGATCAGAACTAACCGAAGACAAATATATTACCTAAGCCCACTCCAACATGAGTGACAGTTAACAAAAGATGGAAGCCTGAAATGCACTCCATAGTTGGCAGGCAACTCAACAAATTGTAGAATCTCTTTCCTATATAGTGCATTTGATCTGAGCTTTTTAAAGACAGCTTGGCTGATCTCTGCTTCCAGATGACTCAGCTCTTCTAAGAATCTTCCAGAAAGCTCAGTTTGTCTCTGAGTGTATTTAAGGAGTTCTTCATGCTTTTTATATGCTTGGAGATGGAAGAAGCCTATTGAATCTGGTTTGTTTCAGGAATTTCCAAATGTTATTTTGAGTTTTTTACTTCCTGAGCTTGACTAGCACCCCCTGAAGGATAGAATGTTTTCCCTCCCTATAGACTGTCCTATTGTTTTACCTTCTAGAAACATCCTTGGTCTTAATGAGCTTCCCTCCAAGATGGAAGATTCTAAACATGGTAGATACAAATGCACACCAGAGTGACAGTTATGGTGAGAGAGAGACAGAGGCAGAGAGACAGAGACAGAGACAAAGACAGAGACAAAGACAAAGAGAGAGAGAAAAAGTGAGCTCAGAATCAAAATAGAATTGAGAGAATATAGAAATAAGCAGAACCTTTGACTTATTTTTAGAAATATCATAAGCAAATGCACTTTTGTCAATTAAATTTTAACATGAGGCTTTCTCATTCAATGAATTATTATTTTCATCTATTTAGTAATAGCCTCTTAAAACAAATTCATATGCAACAAATAGCGTTTTTTAATAACATTTAATTGTGGTAGCTTCCTAGCACATCTATATATATCTAAGTATACATATACATTTGTAGGCATACATGTATACACAGCCAAGTGTTCTCACCATTCAGATTTTAATAATTATCAGTTTATAGCTAGTCTTTTTTCAGTCCAGCTCCAACATCTATTTCTTATTAATTTATGACAAACAATACTAAATCAATATTAGTCACATGCAATGCTTTCACAATACTGTGCAAGCTTCACCTTTATCTAGTATTAGGACATATTCATCACCCCAACAAAACTTGTTTCTCCATAAGGCAGTGTCTCCCAATTTCCATAAATTTGTAACATTTATACCTATTGGCTCACAATAAAAAGCAACTTGTATACAATGATTTTGAGCATTGGGCGAATTAGTCAAGGGACAGTCTAGCCCAACAAAATGTATTGCAACATGCTTTTAATGTTAAAATTACATTTTTTTGTTAAACATATTATTTATTTTCAGTCACAATAAATTTTAAAAGCCAGTATTCATAACCATCATCAGGACATCATGATCTCTAAACTGCCCCCACCCCCCCAGTTTTTGTTGTTCATTAAAATATGAAGTATTGTTCATCATTATTTGGTTAAAAGAAATACTTCTTTAATGGGAGTAATGATTATGAGTTTGCTAATATTACTTTCTTTAGATAAAAGAGTTTAATAATTAAGCATTTTATGTATAACAGCATGTTTAAAATACTGTGTTAGAAATAGAAGGAATAAGATATATTTTCAGATATATCTTTACCCAAACCTCATTTACTTAACTTACTTATATTAATACTAAGATTTCATCACACTTTTAATTAAAATATATCTGGATTCAGTTTCCCCTTAATTGGTTTTCCTCTTCCGTAAGTCTGTCTTTTATCTAACACTAAGATGTTAACAATAGTTTCCTTTTATCCCGTATTTAAGCCATTTTCATTTCAATTTATTTAATATGGTTCAATAAGATTAAAATTTTAAAAACATGGCTTTCATATTTCTTTTCCCTCTTTTAAATCATAGAATGAGCACTTGTGTCCCTTATATTCAAGTCCATGTTAAATTTTAGGGTTTCACATTTTCAACCAATTATTATTTTACCCACATAACCTATATATTTCCTTCTTCTCTATGACTTGTTCCCCCTCTATGACAGCCAGTTAACCACTGTACAGAGCAAGGCATGTGGCATACTCCATGACAGCCTTAGGGAGCAAGGCAGGAGGCACTTGGAAGAACTTGGTTGGTCTTCATTCAGAAGAGTTTTAAATAGATTTGGGTTTTTAAGACTTCTTTGGGCACCAAGGGAGTCACACCCACAGAAATCAGATTCTACATTTGTGACAGAGAACTGACAAATTCCTATTCTTCTTCCCTGTAGATTCCAAAAGAGCATGGTAAGGTTCTATGTGCCAAGCTCATGAGATGGATATGGTGAGGTCACTCTGTGTCTAGACCAAAGAACCTTATGGATATCAAAACATCAATCTCTTAATTTCAAAGTGAGAACTCAGCTTCATCTGACTATTCTTTGAGGCAGTGAAGACAGGTGGTTATTGTCTTATTTTTTTCATTTGTTAACTATAACCATATTCTGACTGTAGACAGAGAGTAGTGAAGTGATCCTACTGAAATAAAATTGTACTCTAAATACATTCATCATATACTCTTTAGATAGTCTGATTAGTAATTTATTCTTATGTATAAATGTTGCATTGAAATAAAAAACACTGTTCTAACTGTTAGGATCTTTTTTAAATTCAAGAACACTTAAATGTTGAGCATTGTACTTTTAGAATGGCATTACTTCAGGTTACAACTGATTTTCATTTTTCTCCAATCAAGATAATTTTAGAATTCTTCCTCAAAATCATCCTTTCCTGTACACAATGAAACAGAAGATAGGAAATTAAATTGGAACATAATTTAGAGTTAGAGAAGATTGGGCTTTAGGATATATAGAAAAAAATCGAGTAATATCAAAAGCCATTAAGAATCTGAAGGCTAATATTCTTTCCATTTTAATACAGAAAACATCTAACAAACCAAGGTTATTCTCAGGCTCTGCCCATGTCCACACCCTACTTTGAATATCCTGTAGAACATTATCGCTGCAGTCATATTTTCTGAGTTAGCTCTCAGCTAAGATGATTGAATCAATCACACATGTCAATGATGTACATTATTGCCATCAGTCCATGAATCTTTCATTATTGTATTTGTGTCTTCATGCATTTGATTATTTTCTTTTCTTTCCATTCTCATGTTTTTGTGCAAATCATCCTATTTACACATTGTCATTTAAAAAGTATCATTATTCTCCATGCATTCTTTAAAATTGTCTACATGGTATTATTTTGTCTTTCAATTATAGTTTTAGATCCCTTGATATATGTATGTTTTACATTATATACCATGACATCCATCTACTAATTCCTCCATGTCTACCTCTTCAGGGTGGATATTCCCTACTAACAAAATTGGCATATGCTGACAGCCAAATATACTTGTTAATGGTCATGCTCATCATTTGCTTTGAGATATATACCCAGGAATATATTAATAAATGACATTTAGTTTTCTTAGCAGACAGATGAATTTTCAAATTTGTTTCATGCCTTCCAGATGATTCAGCGAAGCCTATTGTTTTCATATCCTTCCCATGCAGTACCTTATTTTAGTTGGTCTTGATCTGATATTTTAAACCTATAATTTGAACTTCTGATCTTTATGAAACAAAGAGTATTTTTCAATGGTTTTTAAATCCTGTTACATAGGATCTATTGAATACTCCTGTTAGTATATTTGAATTTCTGTGACATTAGTATATTAACACTTATAAGAGAAGGAAGGTTGAGAGGTAGATGATCTTGGAAAGAAAATTAGAAATGATATTTATAGATAGAGAGACTGCTGATGTCATTGTTACTTATATTTGCCAACACCGGGCATGGTTTTGTACTCCCCTCATTCAGAAAGTAGAGGCAGGAGGACAGAGAATTTATGGCCAGTCTGAGATGTTTACAAGTTCCCTAACAACCTGACGTATCTATACAGTCCCTGCCAAAACAAACCAATCACCACGACCACCACCACCACCACCACCACACAAAGATTATATTTGCCCAAACTCTTAATACATCATTTTGCTTGTTATTTTTGATGATTCAAATCAAGCATCTTGAATTCTGTCAAAGACAAATGTAGTTTGTTTCAGAAATACCAAAGTTTCATACAAAATCTTTATAACATCTGTAATAATTCTGTATAGTTGAGAGAATGGCCTTTGCTACACTTCACTAGCATTGAGCGGATCATGGTTCTTATTGCTGCTAACAATGAAATTTAGAAAAGTCAAACCCATTACTGTGGTCAAAATTAATAAAATCCCCGAAGAGTTTAGTGCACTGCTGTGTAAAATGCAACCCATAGAAAACCCCTTGCTAAGGTTCCATTTTCCTCCCTTTATATATACTGAAGCTGCTCTCAAGGTTTTTCTCTCATCTATTCATGTCTTCATTTTTGTATTTTCAGTGTTTACACTAGCAGAATGCTTTTTTTGAAACAATTTAAGCACAATTATGATTAAAGGTGTTTGTGCATGTATGTCTGCATTAATATACAAACATTCACTTGCATATGTATATATTAAAAGTCTACTGCTATTGAACAGGGATAGAGGCCAACCAGTTAATAACACCACTGCTGACTACTTCCATCTCCTTAGATAACCGACAAACTTATTCGGGAGAGCGGCACCTGGGCAAATGTTCTAAACGTTTGCAAACTTTGTGATGAATGTCTACATGGTTTAGAGAATAATAATTTACTTCACTTTTTAAGCATACTCCAGTATTATTTAAAGCCCAGAGCATCAAGCTCAATAAGGAGTGTAAGGGGGCAGTTTTGTTCATTTTCCTGAAACTGCAACTACGTAGTAATCAATCTCTTCAGTTTATACTAACAGAACTGAATTTATACATAGTGCTTCAGCAGAGTTCTGTGTATACTGCTCTCTGTTATTGTCAAGGATCAAAACTAGGGATTTTGTTACTGTAACAAGGTACACAAATTTCCATTTGCTCCATATGGACATCACCTTGTGCTTCCGTTTTGACAGTTAAGTACTATGTGTCAGCACTAAGGACACATTTGTCCTTATTGTGCAGAAGCCAACATAGCCCCCTTGTGTGGTTTTTCTCACTTCCACTACTCAAGATGTTCCTCTACGTCACTTTTACCTCCCCCCAAATACAACTGTCTTATAAATGTTCTCAAAATATCTACTCCAAAGCTGTGCCCTAGCTCATAACCCAAAACCAGCACCTGAATCAACCTTAGTTAAATTTAATTAACCACTTTATGTGTGGGTTATTTGTTTGTAGATGGCTTTAAGATCTTCTACTTAAGTGTGACAATTTTTAAAACTCAGAATTTTGGACCATATCCTATCAATATACCAAATAGACGGATCACAGTTTCAACATTCAGACAGAAATATATAGCATTATTTGCATCATTGCATAAATGCTCTAGAATGTTTTTTGCCTAGTTAGGATGTCTGTCCTACCCTAATAATTTTAATAGATATAATAACGTAAACACCTGAGACTTATCAAAGCATGGCAGTATTAATTCTTGTTTATTCCTTAGCTTAAGTAGCAGACTGCCTGGCAAACAGCATATCCTTCCGTAATCAATGAGAGTCTCGTGACTAAATAAACCAGTAGATGGCAGTAACGATTAGCAAGAACTGAAATTGAACTTTCCCTAGGTCATTGCACAATAATTATATTATCCTAAAAATTCCTCAATAATAGGAGACGACAAAGAATTCACTTAACTACAATAAACCCTTTTCATTGCAATATTAAGATGATTAGGTAAACCTGATTGCAACAAGCTCATAATAATACTTTGAGCTGGTTTTTCACATATTAGGTTGAAATTTATACTTTTAGAGTATTGCTACCTTTGTCTCTATTTTTACAATTATTCAACTCAAGTATAACTTTAAAACCTTTTATAAAACACTTCACGTAAAGCAGTAAATTAACAAATGTACTCAGACTTATTTTTTAAAAAGTAGAGCCATCTATTCTATGTAACTATTCAATGTTGCATACTCCTAAGCTATGTTCTTTGTCCCATTTTATTTATGTATTTATTTATTTAAGTATTTTTTTACTTCATTTTAGTCCTGCCACAACTTAATGGGCCACGCTTTGTCGACCCTCTCCCCTCCATGGGAGCCCTTACCCTGTTGACCTATGTCCTTAAAAGCACCTAGCAGACTTTGCATTGCACAAGGACATTATTGAGGTTTTGTTTGTTTATTTATTTATTTTGGTTATTTGCTCAGACAATAATCATGAGGATCCACTGGTAGATCTTATGTCTCAACCATGACAGCAGTGCAGTTCATGTTATAATTCTTCTCTCCTAATTAGCAACATCTATGTATAAAAATGATTCCAGAGGACTAAAGATTATGGAGACGGTACTCAGCATCATAAAGGACAATAAACCTACTTTATAAGGCTTCATGCATTAGTGTTATTAGTTTCACATCCTGCTACATTTCTAGAATAGTCCAAAGGAAACAACAGGGATTTTGATAAGAGTTGGAACTGAGTAGAGAGGAGCTGATCAGAAGTGAATTGGGGTGTGTGGTGATGGCTGAGGTCAAGCTTCACTGGCAGTTTCTCAGTCTACTGAGGACAGCTGAGTGTATAATAAAAAAATTGTTCCTATGTTTAATGGTTTCCCCTTTTATTGCAGTACAAACACGCAGAACACTTGCATGAAAGGACGTCATGGATGAGACACAAGTGACGTAGTACAGAAAAAAAAAGCATGAATATGAAAGTACAGTGAATTGCACAGCTCAAAGAATTCTGGGGAGTCTGTTGCTTAATGAGAATAAATTGAATCGAGCAAAGCTCCAAGTGTATCCACCAGAGTAAATGAAGGTTCTAAATTCTGTAGAAAGCCACTGGAGTGTGTCACACAAGCATCCAAAGAAAACAGGTGGTGATTTCAGATTTCCCAGGTGAGGATTACCATCAGGTTGCAATTGTGGGTCTCCCCAGTGTGAGAGAGCAAATATGGATTGTTCTTTGTGGTCGTGCTCTGCTGGTGTTCTGTTTGCTGCAGACACTGCCTTTTCAAGCAATGTCTCCTTTACAGGCAGATAAATTCATTCCTTTTCCAAGGACATTTGTAATTGTCACAGACTTTGCTGTTTTCTTGAACTGGGGTGAATCATCTGTTTAACTAAATGGTAAGAAAACACTCTTGCATTTCTTCTGTCTTCAACCGGCTGTAACTCTCTGTCATGCTTTATGAAATGGACGGTGCTAATCAAAGCCAACGCTGCATAATGGACTTTTGTGGAAGCTGAGTTGTATTTAGTCCAAGTACAAAGCCTTCTAGCAGCCTGGGATTTAATCTTTCACTATTTGTTTTTCCTTATCAAGTGATTGACAGGAAGAGGCAGGCACAATCCGTTTTTGTTCTGATTAATACAGTGCCATGCACTTTGATTTCCTCCTCGCAAAGGTTACAAAGACTCAATAATCCCACCAGAAATAAAGAAGAAGGAGAAAAATGTGTTTTGTTTTGTGAAGATATTTGAGTCTGTGAGGTGTGGAGGAAGAAACCTTGAGCCTGAAGTCAGAGTCCAGGAACAAGCTGCAAACCTCCAGCTGGTTTGCCTGAGGCAGGTGTTTTCCTACCAGAAATCATTCTAGGAGCTACTTTGCCTTGCTACCCATCTTACCAGAGTAATATTTTTGAATCAGCCTTTCTGTTGTAGTTGGCAGCATTTTTTGTTTGTCTTGGCAGTGAGGTGCTATGTACCTTAAAATGAATGCCATCGTCAGTGTGAAACTTAATGAAATACAGCAATTCTTATGATTTTTCCATTTCATCACAGGAAAATGAACTTCTCAGCTCTTAATGTACAAGCTGTGGTAGTCACAGGTGGCATATTTGATACATAAGGGTAATTCAATAGTTATTGGTCCTTGTACCTGTTTTCAACTTGAGTAAGCACTGGAAAACTTACACAAAAAATAAATCAGCGTAAGAAGGGATTGTTCTCTTTTTCCACAAATGAAATCAAGCTTTCATGAATTTACCATGAGTTGATGTTAAAACTATACATTTTTCTCTTTAAGTGTTTTCCAGTATATGGATGGTGCAAACTGCATTTAATTGGCTTGGTAGGGAAGAGGGAATGACTCTGGGTAAATATAACTAGAACACATTGTGCAGAATTCTCAAAGAATTAGAAAAAATGAGAAAAATACTTCTGAGAGATGATATGAGAATATTTAAACGAAGGTTATTTCTTTAACATGCTACTTTACTTACCATATGTAAGTAATGCTACTGATTTTAGTGTTTCCATAGAAACTATTCCAATCAGACAATTATCATTAGATTCATTTTGGCATACATACCATAGTAGGAAGTTAAATCATTACTATATCTCCCTATATTCAAATAGAGTTCTTTGAATCCTATTCATTATTCTATCACTGAATTGATACTGACCCCTATGGCTAAGCAATTTAACAGTCTATATGACAGGATTAAAGTAATAAGTGGCATATTTAGTGTGGGTTTTATATGAGAGTAAAGAGCTAGACGGTGCTTTTGAAATCTGACAATGCTTTACATCACCTATGTGTTAGCCTGACTAAGGATCAGGGGTTGAATAAGACTGTTGACATGTACATAGGGCTTTGACATTGACATAGGGAGCCTGGGTTTTCCTTATTGTGGTATACTTGCAATATGCACTTCCAAAGTTTCTTCAACCTTTGCTCATGTCTCACTTGTGCTCATCTCTCCAAAACAATTAACCCCTTGAATGAGGTGAGCAAATAAGGTTGATATGGGTTATGCATGAATAAAACCAGCACCACTTTGACAGAGGATTGCTTTACCTTATGAATTTTAAATAGAAGCAACTGTATACAGCAAGAAAGAAAATTTTAGATTAAACACCATATTTTAATATGCAGAACTAAGTTGTATGAATAATTTTAATTATTCTGTTAATTAGTGCCCTACAATTGTACTGATAATGAGGCAATTAGTAATTATTTCTTAGTCAAACATATATAGCTATTAAGAATACTTTTTCCTCAATACTGTGCCAGTTAAATGTTACTGTTAATTCTCATTACAAATACAAATTCACTTACAATTTCTACCAATTTTAGTTACCTGGCAGTTTCTGTTTAGGAAACATATTTTTCTGATGTGTTTTTGATGTACAGTCCTTCTTTGTAGCCATAGATGAACTACAGTTTTTCCTCAGCTCCTGAGGGGCTTACAGGTAGGCACCACAAGCTCCTTGCTGATTTCTGTTTCTTTCCACTAATGGTCTGACTTTTTTGCCCTTCCATGGATTAATTTAAGAGAATGATGAAGAGGAAAAGAAAATATGTACAATTGGCCTGCAGAAACCTACAATTAACCTCTAAGGCACACACTCAGGTGTGTGTGTGTGTGTGTGTGTGTGTGTGTGTGTGTGTGTGTGTGCATGTGTGCATACTATATGTCATCTCCACATTAGAGAAAACCAGGGGTTTCTGATGAAAAGAATACAACTTAAACATCTTTATAACTTTAGTAGGAAGGGTTTAGTTCAGGTAAAGAAAAATAAGTACAATTTGTTCACAATCTTGATACTGTTTGTGACTGGCAAGACACACAAAAAAATGAAAACTGCATCTTAGGTTGATTGCTACCCATGTAGGGTGAGACAATTATGAGGAAATAACTCTATTTGTCCAGAATGATCTAATAATCACAGGTATTTCATAGCAGTCCTAAAACAGTGACTGTATTAGTTCTAATATTGCTTGAAATCTTTCACAAAGTTACCAGTTGTTTGTCAAAAACAGTCTGGTCATGTATCTAGGACTTAGCTTTGTGGTTTCATTGGTAGATGCATAGAATAGATAACCCTTTCACTAATCTGCAATATTACTCACATTACTGCTTTAGATAAATAGATTAATTATGGAAAATTTTGCTTTCATGAGTGGGTACTGCATTCAGGGTGTTATTGTTACATAAGTATGATCAAGAACTCTGAAGGCCCACGACAGCCCTCCCAAGTAAAGGACAGCCTTGAACAGCTAAATGTTAAATACTCAAAAATATTATCATAGTGCAATAGAGTACAAAAGACCTCATCACATCTCTCATTTGTTCAATGAAAGCATTGGGCCACAGCATAGAACCCTTCTTTGCCTTCCTTCACCCACAGATAGTTTTAATAATCCACTTGGCCTCCTCATCTCATGGTATTGGTGCTATTATTGTACATCTCCCCACAATCAGCAGTCTTGGTAGGACTAGCTCCTGGTACTCAACCTGACTTAATGCTGCACTCTGGCATGTGGTAACATGTTCCAATAAGATTTAGAAAAGCCCTATATCCCTTCTATTTCCATTAGACAAATTGGGCTACTGAAGGACTCTGGGCTTAGTGAACAGTTTTCACCATCAGTATTCTTTTCTTAAAACAAGGGTCAAATGCTGTATTCTCTGGCAATATAATACCCCACCCCTAGATCAAGCTTAATCTGCTTTTATCTAAAGTATGACAGTATTTTGTGTGTGTGTATGTGTGGGGGTGGGTGGGTAGGGCTGTTCCTCATGATGTAAAGCCTTCTAGAAACTCACTAGCATAGTATTTGTATTTCTGCCATTTTTCCTCGTTGTAGGAAGCCGGTTCCTGCATTATAATGCTGCCTGAAGACACCAAGGTGTGAATTACTTCACAGGCGCTGGGTAATCTCCATTCCTTTGATCTCTGCCTATCCCGTGGCTCATTTTAGCCTGAGGAGCTAAAGCCATTCATAGGGTAATACGTCCCAGGCGGCTGGTCAGCCTTTTATATAGGGATGGTTTTCTTAGTTCAATGTCTCTGCTCAGTCTCTGCTTAGTCTCTGCTCAGTCTCTGTTCAGTCTAATGCATTAAAGCTTGTCTGCAGAAGGATCCGAGTGTCCTGCGTGTATTTCTTGCTGGCGAGGAATACAGAGAGCGCGCGGGACATATGGTGCCGAAACCCGGGAAGCTTAACATCTCCAGCACCTCAGAGACCCCTCTAACGAGGCGGATTCAGAACTGCAGGGTGGTAAATTCGGAGAGGTATGATTTTTCTGGACTTTGGCTTGGGAATGTTGCTATTTTGGGAGGTTAATCTATTTTGACTTTTCTCACTGTTGTAACAATCTTAAAGAAGTCCAAAATTACATATCAGAAACCGAATGTAATGAGAAAAATTCGGAGAGGTATGATTTTTCTAGACTTTGGCTTGGGAATGTTGCTATTGTGGGAGGTTAATATAGAGGCTTCTATGCTTTTACTAGGAGCTATTTTGACTTTTCTCACTGTTATAGCAATCTTAAAGAAGTCCAGAATTACATATCAGAAACCGAATGTAGTGAGAGATGGGGCGCGCCTAACAATAAAATATAAGAAAAAAGGACCTCCCGGGATGTCTAGTGACATGGGAGTGTATATAAGAAAAAAAACTACAACAAATAAGAAAAAAAGACCTCCTGGAATGTCTACTGACAAGGGAGTGTATAAAGCTTTAAATCTTAATAGCTCTAATAACTCTAAAAGCTCAAGAGATAAAGTTTTAAAAGAAACAGCTCAACTGGATGAGGGAGAGACAGAGAAGGAGGGAAAAAGAATGGGAAATGGCCGGTCACACCCCGGTAAATTTAGGAGAGATGAGGAACCTAGCCTCTGCCCTACAACGAAACTGGAAGCCTTAGAGCTGAGCAGCTCAGACTCTGAGATTTTAGACTCTAACAAGAAAGCAGAGCTAGAGAAAAAAGCAGCACGGCCAAAAATGCCAGCGGGTGTGCTTCCATCAGCACCCCCACTATTTGGAACCGACTCCTTCTTACCATCAGAGGAGCGAAAAAAATTACAGATGGCTTTCCCAGTCTTTGATAGGGGAAAAGGCCATGCCTGCTATTCAACACTTCTTAAAGGCCTGGAATGCCTGGGGCTTTAAAGCCTCATTTACATTAACGCTGGGGGCCATACCGAGGCCAAGCGTCTCACCTCAAAAACTAAAAGGCCAAAAGAAAATGGTAAAATGGAAAGATATCTTAACTGATCTTTGGAAAGGCCCGGATCCTATTCTCATAAGATCCAGGGGAGCGATATTGTGTTTTCTCACAGGATGAAGAGAATCCCCTGTGGATCCCAGAAAGACTCACCCGAAGAGTCCCTTCAGACCTCCAAAAGTCGGAACTCCACCCTCTACCCCCGGGAGTTGAGAGCCGCTATTGTTATCCAGATTAACTCCTGCCCTTGGCGGAGCGATTGTCTCTACTTAAGGGGTGGGGGTAATTGTTCGATGCAGCCGTTTACAGATTGCTGTTATTTTTGGCGGGTCTATGAGAAAAGGGGTGGATATAATTGTTTGATGCAGCCGCCTACAAACTGGCATGTAAGCTCCAGGGCTCAAACCAAGAGATCATCCAAGCGCTTATATTTTGGCTAAGCGATAGGCCGCCGGCCAGACAGCTCTTGCACACCCGGAGCCTAGGCTCACTGCACAGGGTAGAGTGTCTGGTTTGTGCAGCCCCAAAGAGGGATGCTGAGCATAGGCATCGCACAGAGTTGCCTATTATGCAGGCTTCTCTGGGAGGTACGTTGACCTGCATAAGGGTTACCTGCCCTGAGAATCCCCTTTCCCAGAAAAACGGCAGAGGACAGGTCGGGAGTACTTCGGGTCAAGCTGACAGCCTGATGGTGACTCTCGTACACAGTCTTAATGTTTGATTTTGGGAAGGTCAACCCCTGCCTCTATCCCTCAACATATGGGTGACCTATTTGCTTGTAATAATATAAAGCCTTTTCATTAATTAATAAAAAAAGGGTGATATGTAGGAAGCCGGTTCCTGCATTATAATGCTGCCTGAAGACACCAAGGTGTGAATTACTTCACAGGCGCTGGGTAATCTCCATTCCTTTGATCTCTGCCTATCCCGTGGCTCATTTTAGCCTGAGGAGCTAAAGCCATTCATAGGGTAATACGTCCCAGGCGGCTGGTCAGCCTTTTATATAGGGATGGTTTTCTTAGTTCAATGTCTCTGCTCAGTCTCTGCTTAGTCTCTGCTCAGTCTCTGTTCAGTCTAATGCATTAAAGCTTGTCTGCAGAAGGATCCGAGTGTCCTGCGTGTATTTCTTGCTGGCGAGGAATACAGAGAGCGCGCGGGACACCTCGTGAGATTCTCCTTGTCATTATCTTGTCTAGTTTGCCTTGGAGTGGCCTGGAATGACCCAGGACCCCTTCGTCAACTTACTCTTTCTCTCATCTTCTCCCAAGTGCTGTATGGACTAAATTTTATACCTTATGGACTAAATTTATGTTCTCCTCTGTATTATTCCATTCTGCCAAAGCCATTCCTCCATCAGAAAGAGACTAATATGACTCAGCAAAGTCACTAAAGCTCACTAACAGTGTGCTAGTTCTCTCTTAACAAACCTTTTCTTAACTCTTCCCTGCAGTCTTCTTTCCACCCCAGCAAAGCAGGCAATTAACACTTCCTCAGTAATATTTGTTCTTCTATGCTTTCTTATTCACTGGCAATCACAGGAACCTCAGCCTATAGTAACCAAGTCTTCTAGTGACCCTTTGATCCAGTTTATCAGTCATCAATTTCCCTCACATTTCCTTTAGGCTATGAAGCTATTATGTCAAGATAGGATAAGTAGTATATTGACAGAGTTTTGGATTTCATATCATTCAAACTAGTCCAGTTTACACCTATTTTCCACATTTCATAAGCCATACTCTGACAGCATTATTGCTTATTGAAAAAATCTTTCCCCATTCAAGCAGTCCATATGGTGAATATTCCCAGACTCTCACAGTTGCTTGGTTTGGGCCAATGCTAAGAATCCCATCTTCATGTTGCCTTGCCAGTTTCCTATTAAAGGTCAGACCTGATAGGTCTCTTCTATTACCTTTACTTTGTGTTCCTTTAGCAAAATATTAGAGTCCTCCCACAGGTTCCAAGTTTTCAGACCCCACAAAAGACAATTTAGCATAGATCTAACTTGTAGTCTTTTTTTCATCCTAGCATTAAAAATGTCAAGCTGGTACCTTAAACACATTCTCTCTTTTATCTGATTTATATGAAAATAAGTTAATGTGATGGGCCATAGCCACATTTCTCTTTCCCATTGTAATTCCTCCCTTATACAATCAAGTTCCCGAATGAGCAGCCATCTCAGCCTCGGTTGCATATTTATTTCACAAAATAGTGCCACAGAACTTCTGAGGTGGCCAGGTTACAGTGCTTTTCTCAGGCTGCTTAAGCACTGCCCAATTTGCTCTGTTCTTTCAACTATTCTTAGGAGTCTCTGAATGTAAATAGTGGATACTATTCACCAAGCAGCCATGCCACTCCTTATTGTTATAGTGAAAAGATATGCTAATATTCAAAGAAATGTTAAGGTTAAAATGACCAGGTCTGAACCACTGCAGTAGATAAGTAAGAGGGATTGCAGCTAGATACATGACAGTGAAGATGACCAAGTCTCTTATCAGACATGGGGATAAGAAAAACAAAGTCAATGTTGGCAGTGCCTGTCTGGTACCCACAAAGCCTATAAGGAACATATGCAAGACACTGTTCACCTTTCTTAATTTTGAGCAAGAATTGCTTCTGTTCCACAGAGGAGGTCATCCCAGACCATCCTATAGATAAGAAGTTAAGTCTCCTTATATTTAAAAATAAAAACTGATGTATAACAATAAGTCTTTCCACTGAAGCCACCTGAGCCCTGCTGCCATGTGAATACTTTCTGCCAGCCGCATGAGTTCCACCCAAGTTCCATCTTAGGGGACCAAATAATACACAGAGACTTATATTAGGTACAATGCTATTGGCCAATGACTAGGATTTCTTATCTGCTAGCTCAGTCTTAATTATCAACCATAATTGTAAGAATTATCTTATGGAGGATGATGGCAGAATGCATCCTGTCTTCCTGGGATCACATGGCAGCTCCACAGAGAGGAGGAGGAAGAGGAAAAGAGCAACTTCCTTTTTGTCCCTGCTTATATTCTGAGTCTGCCTGCTATGCCACTTCCTGCCTGAATCGCAAGACTTAACTACATTTCCTAGAATCCCCTCCGACTCCTAGTACCACCTATCTTGCTCCCCTATTGGACAGCAGTACTTTATTTATTAACCAATAAGAGAGACATATACACACAAGGACTTCCCCCATCATCTCCCATTTTCTGTCTAAAATAAAAAGAAGGGTTTTCATTACCATTTATAACCAACCACATTTAAATGAAAACAAACATTTATAAATAATATTTGGGGATTTGGGTGTCATTCATTCCAAACTGCTTCCTGCTGGTTGGGGGTGATGTCCATACCAGGGGGTCATGATAAAACACAGAAACCTGGCAGTAGTTGTCTATGACTGTATCATCTCAGCTATTTTGGATGTAGGATCAGTTGGGCTGCTTCAGGGGGTTTTGCTTGATCAAACCATATTAGTCTGGAAGAAATCCATATCTTTCCATTTTCTGTGGAAATACAAGCAAAAACTACTTTCCCAAGTAACCTGTCCTTATATTCAAACTTAGAAGTCAAAGCATTTTTAAAAAGTTGGATTAATTTAGCAGCATTGATAATCAAATGTATTTTAGCAGCTGTAGCTCTTTCCTCAGCAAACAACTTAAAAACAACAATATAGCATATAGTATCCAGATACTCTGTGTATTTTCCATCTTTACATGGCTTATTTATTATTCTATTTCATTTGCTTTTATTTTTTCCTTTTATGAGACAGGGTTTCTCTGTGAAATTAAGAGTCTCATGCTCTGCTCTACCAACTGAGCTAGCCAGGCCTCTTAAAAAGAGCCCTGTGGTTTTTCTGCTTATGCCGAGTCAGGAAACCTATCTTAAAGGAGCCTCTAAGGTCTCTGCTTGTCTCTAGCAAAACAAAGATACCCCCCAAAATGCTGCTACCAAGAAGTCATGCTTGTCGCTGTTCTTTTGCTTCCAAAATCCCTTTTTAAGCTTTTGTGAAGTTCACAAGGAAGTTTGTAACACTACTGCCAGCTGCCCTGGTTCTGCCTTCACCTGATTAATAGGCTCCTGGCTGTGAGAGCACAGAATTCTAACCCCTAGAACTCTCCAGGGCTACAGGCCATATTGGGAGCACCAGGTCCAAGCCCCAAGAGCGCAGGATGGTGCCAGCATATGGAAGCTGCTCTGATGCCGTGCAGCCGCTCAACAGGGTGGCTGCAGAGGCAGGTTCTCAATTCCTCTGGGAACCTCGGGTCATGGGGTTATCCCATGCACAGACACCATTTTGTAATGATATGTCTTTCCCCTGAAGCTGCCGGAGCCCTGCTGCCACATGGGCACTTTCTGCCAGCTGCCCCAGTTACCCCATCACTGACGTTGCATCTTTGAGATATTTTAAGAGTTATCTTTCTACAGGAAGTAAAGACAAGGGTCCATGATGAAGTAAAAGCTGGCCACAGAACCTGAATACAAACAGAACAATTAATGACTAGCAGGAAACCTGCCAAGGCCAGAGACCTGAAACACCTGCAGGGTCTAGTAACTGGTGACAACAGCAGTACCCAGCAGAATGTGCCAACATTAGAAGCTAACAAAAATTCAAAGATGGAGAGCAGCTTGGAGGGGCTTCAACACATGAGAACATTGTGGGGTCTGTTCTTCCTTCCTTCCTTCCTTCCTTCCTTCCTTCCTTCCTTCCTTCCTTCCTTCCTTCCTTCCTTCCTTCTTTTTCTTTCTTTCTTTCTTTCTTTCTTTCTTTCTTTCTGTGGCTCCCAGACACAGAATTCAGGCATTCACACTTTCATGGCAAGACTACCCACTGAGCCTTCTCATGGTCTTTGTATGGTTCTCAGATATGTTTCTTTCCTGTATAGCAGTTTCCTTTGATTTTAAACATGGACTCCAGGAGGGACTGGAGGCTCATAAGATCCCAGATAGAAGCAAAGGTCACATGTCCAGGAATTCTGAAATTTTCAAGATTCTGGAAAGTGACTTATTAGTCTTAAAATGCAATAAACAACTGCTGGGCAAGGAGACTCTCTGCAGCCTAGCTGCCTAGAGGAGATTGTCAGACCTGTGGAGCTGCCTGCAAGATGTGCAAAGAATTCCAACCATGACATTTTCATTAGCAATTACCAATGTTATAGTGGGTTTCCTGGTGTGCAGTTTACCTTGCGTCAACCCTGCAAGTAGATGTTCACCCATAATCCTGCTGGTAACCCAGATCTAAACTCACTGTTCCACCAAGCTGGATTTTGGTGCAATTATTATGCTACTTTTATCTGTCATGAGTACCCTTTCTAGGTGAGTGTGTTTATGTGTGTGTGTGTGCGCACATGTGCTTGTGCGTGTTCGTGTGTGTGTGTGTGTGTGTGTGTGTGTGTGTGTGTGTGTGTGTGTGTGTGTGTGTGTGTGTCTACCCAGGAAAACTCTAACACACAATGGCTGTATACTTTTGTTAAAGTATGTAAAAGAATAACAAGAAGAAAAGAGAAAGAGGTAGAGAAAAAGAAGATATAAACTGTAAGCATAAATTTTACCACCTAGAAAACAAAGACAAAAATGAGAACAACAAAAAACCCAGCACCACACCACCACCACAACCAGAGAAAGGTTTCTTCCCCCACATGTCTCTCCTCTCCCTCTCTTTTTCTTCATTTTTTATATCTTCCTTCCTTTATTCTTCCTTTCTTCTCTCCCATTCCTTCTTCCTCCCTTCTTTCTGTCCTAAGAGTTGTCATTAATTTAGTTCCTAAGCATCTTCCTTATTGCCATACTGTCTTCTGGAATGCTGCACTATGACAAACCATCTGTCAGTCTGGTGCAAAGATGTATTTCCAGCACGGTTCTGGTGTTCACCACACATAATGTCTTGCATGTCTCCTACACAGTCCAAGGATTTGCAGCAGCAGCAGCAGCAGCAGCCGCAGTCACTAATGATGTCTGTGATGACACTGATTCTGCAGTTCTCTGAGGCACATCTTGAGGTCCTGGACGGCAGTGCTGTGATCATGTCCGTGACTTGCTTGCTGAAGCTGTGTTACTCCCATTGTGAGACACAGAGTCACAAGGCAGGCAAACCACATGCTTATCCCTTTGAGATGTTTCACAGCACTTTTGTGCATTACACATGGCCACACTGACTTTCTGGGCAAGCTGGGGCATGCAGTTTGCACTCCTGTTGTTATTGAAATCATGGACAGTGCTTTTGGGTAGAAAACCAACAATCTGTGATGTACATGCATTAAAATTCCATCTGTATATGAATACATAAGAATGGGTGAAGTTAAAAATATATGTGTCAAGCATCAAATTATTTATACAAAACAGGAAAAACAATTAGCTAATTTCTCTGTCCTTGTGGCCTCAAATAAAAATACCCAGTTCTCTTACAAATAATCATAATTTACTTCAGAAGAATACATGTAGTTTGTCTTGGAAAATTAAGTTCTTTTCATGAGTTAACTATAAAATAATTACTTATAAGCTGTTAAGTAATTGAGATACTTAATTACTCTAAAATTTGCACACTTCTGCCATGAGCAAAATGCTCAATTAAAAACTGAATAATAACTTATTCAGATAGATTTTTGGTTAAAATGTTAAAAGTAAAATATTTTGCTTATTATACTTCTTTGTGTTAGAATAAAACACAGGTTTATTTTCTTACACATTTTCCAAAGCTTATATCTGTCTCTCCCTTCTCCACCCCTCTCTCCCCATTCCCCCTTTTCTTCTTCCGGTTCCCTTCAATAAACTCCACATTGGTTTGTTGAGTCTCGTGGTTCGTGTTTTCATCTACTCATAAATGGTTTCCTGTTCCATCTACCCGCATGTATAACTGAAACAAAACACATTTGACATTTGATATTTTATAACATAATAAAATACAGATAATTATTGAAAGTTCATAGTAAAAAACAGTGAATTATTTGTATAGACTATTTCATTTAATTATTGAAAGGAATCTCTTATCTCATTAAACTTTCAGTTTACAAATGTGAAATTCTGTAAAAATGAAGGTATATCACACACACAAACACACACACACACAGCAAAATATTACAATATGAATTAAAATATGTTTTCCTATTCTCTTTTATGTGAAAAGAAGTCATGGTTTCAGGATAAGAATATCCTTTTGTTCTACACAATACTAAGTACTTCTATTCTATCTTTGATAGAAAGAGAATGATTGCTGTAATAATATGTTCAGTGGTTCTTCAACAAGGCTCTGTGTGTGTCAGAGATGGTAAAATGGTGCCTTTGAAAATAAAAGTTCCTGAAGAATTAATCACCAAGTCCTGTTTCCTGTTCCCTATTTTCCACATGTGCAAGACGAAGCATATCCCTATTTCCCTAGCTCGAATAGAAAAGGGGTGCTTGCCCTCATTTTAGGACTAGCTTTGCAAAATAATACTTTCAGGCTAAACCTACCTAGCTTTCTGTCTGTGTAAATAAAGTTGTATTGAATTCCAATTATATTTAGTGTCTAGTTATTTATCTGGTTTATCTCCTACAATTGTGTTTTGTAACTTTTTCCTTCAGTACCTCAAAGGTATGTTGCTAGAAAGATGCCTGCTGTACAAGACAGATTAAAATGGAATCAAGTGCTGGTGAAAAAGCTGTTATTACCAGCACTTGTTCCTCTTTCAGAGCTCCAAAATTTGGCTCCCAATATCTATGTCAGATTACAACTGCTTGTAATCTCAGCTCCAGGGGATTTAGCATGCTCCTCTGTCCTCCACTGACGTCCTCACACATGTGTGTATACATAGTTAAATGCCCATAAACAAACAATAAATTAAATCTTAAAATGATAAAATAGGAAATAAAGTCTATTAACACCTATATATTCCATATGTATATAGGAGACATCCAAAGAATGAATTCCGGTTTATAGGACATCTTCTAAGAGGGGAAGAATTTAGAGAAGTGATGATACAAAGGAAAGGCAATGAAATATGGAGGAAGAAAGCACGGCAGTTAAAAAACAGTAAAGCTTATTAATGTGCATTGAAGGTTTAAGATGCTCATAGCCATGTTTGGCTGTTGTCACAGATTAATAGGATGTCAAGATATTGTAAATCTACATCTCAGTTTTTTTAAGTGAATGGATAAGGCAGATGCTTTCCTGAATTTTCTCCTTAATTATTTTCAACTTCATATTATGAGATTACAAATGCTGACATCACACAATGGTATTTTTGAATGTCTTTCACCACAAATATTTACTATGTGGATTGTTAGGTGGAACACACCATTCTCCTAATATGACAAAGGCAGTTTGTAAACTCACATTTCTGTAACATATGCTGATTGCATCCATTGTTTTACAAACTCTCTTGGATAGTTGGAGTGCATTGATGATAAGGATCAAAGCCAATTCAGACAATAAGGAAAGAGGGGAGGATTATGAAGGATCTGTGGGAAGTAGCTACTAGTCAATATTAGTAGATTCTAGTCATCCCCTGAACAATATCAGCCTGGAATTCAAATTATAATTTTTAATTGGGAATAGAATCATTGAAGATAAAATGAATTGAGAATGTTCTTAATAATGTTCTCCTAGATTTAGAAAGGGCCATAAAAGTAATGACTTGTGTCTTCATAAATAGAGAAGATTACATGTAGACACAAAGAAGCAAGAAAACATCAGAGAGACTGTAAATGAAGCAGGAAATTTTTATTTCAAAATATTACAATGACAGAGAGGCAAGTGTTAGAGTGAAATCAAAAGCACTGAAACAAATGCCTACAGAGCTACAGTTGGGGTTCTGAGAGATTCTATGTATATACACAGGCAAGCTTTTTCATAGTTTTTTTTTTTTAAAAACAAGATGGAATAAACATCTTGAAACAGAATGCTCACATTAGATGAGGTCACATGCTCCTACAGAGACTATGGAATAAGGGTGCTTTGTTCCTTAATCTACATTTTGAAAGATGGCTCCTGGATCATTCAGAGGGACGGTTGTCGTAGGGTTTTTATAGCTGTAAAGAGACACCATGACCATGGCAACTCTTACAAAGGAAAACATTTGACTGGGGCAGTGGCTTATAGTTTCAGAGGTTCGTGTTGGCGATCATGGTGGCATGCAGGCAGACACGATGCTGGAGGAATAGCTGAGAATCCTATATCTCGCAAGCAACAGGAAGTTGACTGAGTCACTGGGCAGTATCCTGAGTATAGGAAACCTCAAAGCCTGCCCTCACAGTGGCACACTTCCTCCAACAAGGCCAAACCTACTCCAACAAAACAACCCCTCTTAATAGTGCCACTCCCTATGAGATTATGGGGGTCAATTATATTCAAACTACCACATCAGTCTTGAGACTTTAGATTACCAAGAAGTTTTCTTAAATTTTTGTGTGTCATATAAATAGTTAAAGAGCCTGGGAATACATGTTTTATCAAGTGAAAGTGTTATAATAGCAGAGTGAGGGACACTGTGATAAGGTCATCCATGGTAGGAAAGACATAAGAGTGGAGGCAAAAACATGCCTGTCCAAAGGTGAGTAAACTGAAGCATATCTGAAGGTCATCTTGGTGAGTGATAACTCGGGAGAGAAGGCAGCTTATGGGAGTGGTGCTGAAGACTTGGGAAGATCTGTGCCACCAGAAGGAAAAGACTTCAGTAGGAGAGAGGACATTTTGCTTAGAATCAAAACAGACTCCTATTAGAAAAGCAGATTAACTTGAGAAAAACAAGGAAGTTTCTAAACATTGATTTTGATTTCTGGCTATATGACCTATAGCTCAAATCTGAGGCTTTCCCACTTTCTTACAGTCACATTGTGCCCTTCAGCACTGTGTCATGTCAAGCTGTCTGAACACTGTAGATTTTGGGGAAGCCACTAACTTAGTTGAGAGGTTGACTTCACATTGACTCATTGTCCACCTTTTTGTGTGACCTCATGCCCTTGTGACAATCCTGTCAAAGCTATAGTGTTATATTAACAGGCCACTGGCACCAATGAACATCACTAGCATTAATATATATATATATATATATATATATATATATATATATATGTATATGAACACACACACATATATTTGATATTAAATAAATTGTCAGTGTTCCATAATGGGGAAAGAATACTGTATTTGAATTAATGTATCTTTTCTCACAATAATGTATCTTTTCTCACTTATAATGACAATTGAACATTTCATACATATCTCTATGATCAAGAAAACATCTCAGAAGAGAGAGTGGAAAGAACACAAAAAGCTGCAGATGTTAAGGTGTGCTATGAAATACTGTCTTCTAGACAAGTGTGGCTGTTTTAGCACTCATGAACACACACAGTAGTTGATATCTACAAAATAGCCCCACAGGCTGTGTCCAACAGCAGTCCATCAAGAAAGGGTGAAGACCTCATAAGGCTCCCTACCATTCTCTTAGAATTAGCCCCTGGCAAGTTGCCCTTATCCACACATGCTCATCTTGGCATTTGGGATTCAATGTAGTGGGCCACAAACAAACCAAGAAAAGGGAACTGAAAATTGGAAGGAAAGTTGTGAAGGAGTAATTTATTTGAAAGAGAGGGAAATAAGAGAGGACAATAGGATAAAGGAATCACACACTCACATGTAATTTGTAATATGACATCATGTAAATATGTGTGTTTTTAAAGTAAAATTGTGGAATTCTAATGCAAAAAAGACAATGAATTCTAGCATCCTAAAAATTCATTCAAAGCCAGGCATGGTGGTGCAAGCCTTTAATCTCAGCACTCAGGAGACTATAGGTAGGAGGAGTTCTGTGAGTTTGAGGCCAGCCTGGCTACTTAGCAAGCTCTAGGACAGCCAGGACCACATAGAAAGACCCTTTCTCAAAAAATATTCAAACATTTTCAATCTGTATGTTTTAGTGATGAATGCACATCTATGATTAAGATATATTTTTTCATAGACTTAGATTTTCATAATGTACTATGTTTAGATGTGAGATGATCAACCACCATTTCTAAGCACGCTCCTAAACATAGGCCTGAAAATGAGAACTCTTGGTCAGAAAATGTGTTTATTTTCTTCTGAGATTTGGGATATGTTAAAAATACACATCTATAACTGGTTTATACAACAGAATTAATTAAAAGTGAAGCATAGATAAAAATACAAAGTTAAAGCTAGAGGGAAGCATGGATTATCAATCATCTTGCTATTATAGGAGCATTTGACTTTTCTTTTTCTAAATTTATCATAACAGCAATCAGAAAATAAAACGACAGTTACATTGGTGTATAAAAGTGACAATATCTGCTTGTTAAAAACCCAACAGACACACAACAAGTAAGATACAATTGGGAGAAAACATGCATAATACACATATTTGATAAAAAATGTTATCTAGTACACCCACAGGACTACAAATGATGATAAAATGTCACATTATCCAATTAAAGGAGGAAAATTATTCAAACAATTCATCACAGAAGGAGATATGCAAAACACCAAAAAGCACATGAATGCTCTCTCTTTAGTCATCAGCTCTAAATGACAGTTACCATATAATGCCACCTCTCATACCACATCAATAGTCAAAGACTGGCAGTGCTAGATATAGGTGAGATTATGGACTCTTTCTTCTGTTACTGGATCAATGCAAAGAATAACTATATAAAATATTGTAGCTCCTTTGGGAAAAAACATTCTGTCAATTTTCATATTGCTTTATGTTCCATAAATCCCATTCTTTGGTGTTTCCTCAATGTAAATGTATACATATATTAACAAACCATTTACAAAATATTCTAACAAGTAAAATCATGTGAAAACATGTCAGCTGTCAATAACAGAACAATTATGAGATTAAAATATTTATCAGCCAACAGAATAAGTGAGTACTAGGAGGCTTGAGGAATGACTTGGGGATTACTAAATTACAGAATGATAAAGTGACGTATAGAAGAATAATGCATACACCCTAGTATTGAGTTAATGATTAGAGTTACACATTAATGTCTACTGTGGATATGGTATAGGATGCTCATTCCTTCTCTTGAGATTTAGAAAGATGCTTAGGCTCAGACATGGAATGAACAAGGATGACACCAATGAAGATGCCAAAGGCAACGGGGAAAAGCCCATATGACCTCAATCCTACACAAAGAACTGTACAGGAAACTGAGCAAAGCTGGGAGCAGAAGTGGTTTCCCCAGGAAAAAGCACATCAACTGGTTGACCATTGTCAATCAGCCCTGAAAACATACATGCAAGTTACAATATACAGACTGAATAGACAGTATTTAGGAATATGTATGTATAGACATATATGCACACAATAACCTTTACTGGAAAAAGAAGCTATGCATTTGAACAAGAGTGGGAGGGATGGAAGGGCTTGGAGGGAGGGAAGGAAAGGGGAATGTTATAATCTCAAAAATAAAAGCCCCACCCTTAACATGGATTACAGATGAACCTGTCTGGGTAGAACAATGGCCTATGACCTTTGAGAAGCTAGAGGCTTTAGAAAAGTTAGTACAGGAACTGCTAGAGGCTGGGCATACAGAAAAATCTAACCAGCCCTTAGAATTCTCCTGTATTTGTTATTAAAAAGAAGTCAGGTAAGTGGAGAATGCTGACAGACCTGAGAGCCATTAATAAGGTAATTCAGCCAATGTTGCTCTCTGCAGCCTGGAATGCTGTTGCCTTCCTTGATTCTTAAGGGATGGCCGATCATAGTCATTGATCTGAAAGATTGTTTTTTCACAATACTATTACAAGAAAATGATAGAGAAAAATTTGCATTTATTAAACCAACTCTTAATAACTCACAACCAGTTAAGAGATTCCAGTGGAAGGCTTTGCCACAAGGAATGATAAATATTTCTAATTTGTGCCAGCATTTTGTATAGCAACCTTTGAAAATAATTTGTAAATAATTTCCACAATCCCTTCTTTACCATTACATGGATTTCATTCTTTTATCAGATTTTAATAAGGAAACATTAGAACGTATGTTAGAAATGGTGAAGGAAGTTGTGCCTCATTGTGGGATACATATTGCCCCAGAAAAGATACAAAGAGGAGATTCTATTAATTATTTGGAAGTAGCATGGAGAATACTTTGCCCCCTTTACCCGCTGTTGACACCCAGTTGGGGCTAGTTTCCTATTGTTTAAGGTTGGGTTTGGAAGGTGCTCAAGCTTGGATAGCTCTTTCAGATGACTTTAAGGTTTAGTTGGAAATAGATATAGTTTAGATGTGACATTAGTAGATTATTATAACTTCTTGTTATTCACCTTTGTGATTGTTAAAGATGGATAATTTACAGTGTTGTTTTAATTCTCTTTTAGACTAAAAGAGGAATTGTAGGTGAAATAATGGCCACTCCCACTTGGAGGCTGGCACAGTGACACAGATCACACACACTTGGGAGTGGTCAGAGTGATGTAGCAAGACTTTAAATATGAGGGTCACATGCATGCGGCTAGCTCTGTTTCCTGACATGCCTGATTGTACAGGACGACTCTGTCACATGAGTACTTTCCTAATAAATGTCTGTTCACCAAACATGCTCTGACTCCACTGTGACTCTCATAAATTGCGTTTCACTATAGATCTCGATAAATTTTTGTGAATGTGTATCTTCCTTCTGAAAATCTACTGCTTATTTGCCTCTGGATCATATACTTGGTTATTCCTTTTGCCTGAAATGCATTACCCTGAGCTAGAGCAATGGCCAGTTCTCCATTGAATTCTGCAGGTTGCTGATCTGAAGCAAATATATCCAGTAAGCTAACCCAGCCACAGTACCAGAAAGCTGTCATTCCTACTCCTATTTACCTCTTTTATCCCAAGTCTAATCATCTTGATAACATATAGGTAACAGAGATAGACATGAAATATCGGCAAGTTTTAGATGTATTTTCTCTGATATATATGGCCACACACACATATGAATTACCTTATTGCTTCTGCAAGTGCTTCATCCAAATCCAATTAATTTAAAGTTTATTTACATTTATTGTTTTGTGAGAGACATAAACTTATAATGGTTTTTAAATTACATTTACCCATCCTAAGTGATATACAGGAGGTTGAGCTATAGCTATGTAGCTCATTGTAAGAAATTATGCTGTAAGGATTCAAAGAGAGAACTTACTTTAGAGAAACTTTAATTTCTTTTTAAATTTTGGATATGTTAACTCAGATTCACAGTTAGGTCTTCATCATTTCATGTAAAACACACATAATTACTACTCTCAAAATACCTCTTTTAATTTTTTAAATTCAAATTAGAAACAAGTTTATTTTACTTGTCAATCTTAGTTCCCTCTCCCTCCGCTCCTCCCCTGCCCCCTACCAATCCCCTATACCATCCCCTTTCTGCTCCCCAGGGAGGGTGAGGCTTTCCATGGGGGAATCTTCAAAGTTTGTCATAACCTTTGGAGCAGGTCCTAGGCCCTCCCCGTGTGTCTAGGCTGAGGGAGTTTCCCTCGATATGGAGTGGATTCCCAAAGTCCATTCATGTACTCGGGATAAATACTGATCCACTACTAGAGGCCCCATAGATTGCCCAGACCTCCAAACTGACATCTACGTTATTCAGGGATTCTGGACAGTCCTATGCTGCTTTCCCAGCTATCAGTCTGGGGTCCAAGAGCTCCCATTTGTTCAAGTCAGCTGTTTCTGTGGGTTTCTCCAGCCTGGTCTTGATCCCTTTGATAATCACTCCTCCCTCTCTGCAACTGGATTCCAGAGTTCAGCTCAGTGTTTAGCTGTGGGTGTCTGCTTCTGCTTCCATTAACACACCTTATCTATATACACATAATTTTACAGTTGCTGTACAAATTTCTATTAATTAAAATTGTTTATTAAAGTTAAATCTCAGAATCTCCTAAATCCCTCTTCTCCCATAAAGATATAGACTAGATCATTGACTGTACTTTTGCCCTAACACATAAATATTGAGGAGATGGCTCAGCTGACAAAGCTCTGATTGTTGCAAACCACATATATAGAGCCAGATGTACTGATGCACATCTGTAAGGCCAGTGCACCTAAAGCAAGATGGGAAGTGAAAATGGCAGAAACGCCAGGGCCATCCAGTCTGTCACATGCAGTGGTGAAAAGCACATACTACATCAAACAAGGATTGTGTAAGCCAATATCCTTGTTATTCTCTTATATATTCTCCTCTGGAAGGCTGTGGCACACACACACACACACACACACACACACACACACACACACACACACACACACACACACTATACACATTATATATATGAAGACTTGACGTAAAAGTAAAAAAGTTATGCATCAGTTAATATTTCTCATTTTTTCTTAAACTTTCAGTATATAGTATTAACCAGAAGAATATTATCATGATTGCTGTGTAGGAATTCCTCTGAGATAAAAACCTTCCATCTTGGAAGGAATCTCATTAAGTCATAGGTTGTTCTAAACTTTAGACCTTTAGAAACTTAACTTCAGAATAAAAAGGGAACTGAAACAGTCTGTCCTGAAGGAGAGCTCATTAGGTTCAGGAAGGAAGGAACACAAAGGGCTAAGAAACTCCCTGAAACTGTCCAGATTCATTGGGCACCTTCCTTCCCAAGTATGTATAAGCAGTGTCATCAGAGACAATCCCAGACAAGCTGAGCTGCTTCTTAGAAACATAGACTTATCAAGCTTCCTGGAAGAGGCTCACACCAACTGAACTATTTGGAAAAGACACCATCCAACCTTTTGAGAAACCTGGTGGCTGTCTAATGTGCTGCAGGTGTCCACTTTCATGAGCTATTATTCCTGTTGGAGTCTGCTTTTGCTGATGAAGATATATTTGAATCATTTCTGTTCTTAGAAGTAACCTCTTGCTCATACTTCATGTAAGTTACCCTAATAAAACCCATTGTTCCTCAAAGTTGGACTTTGGTAATTATTTATCTGGGATGAGTAGAAATTTGTTCATGTCTCCCACAAGATCAATGTCACACAACAAGGACAGATAGAATGAACACCATCTGACAATATTTCTGTTTGCACATACAGTATGAAAATATAAAATCTGAGTTGTAACAGACTCTTTAAAATATTGTCTTCTCATAGACAAAGACTGTACCACAGAGAAGAAGGCTAGAACTTTAAAAGCCTCATTTTACTTTGGTTTTTAAGATTCAAGCTTTACTTCCTCAGATGCAGAGTTTAGAATTTTGGCTTGTAGCTAATAACCAGGTGTTAGCTATTCACTTTCTTGTTTGTGCCAAATAGCTGGGCACAGTTTTATAAAAGGTCTGCTTTAGGGAAATAATCTACAAATTCCAACATAGAAAAGACTACACATTGAATATCTATTTTTTCAAAACTCAAAGTTCTTGAAGAAAATGTTGATAATGTAACTTTCTATTGTACCCAGGTCTGAAATTTTTGGGCTTGTTTCCCTAGATTTATTTTAGAGAACAAAATAGGTCTGGCTAACTTTAAGACACATACAGTTTATTACATAAAAATCTAAATGCTTTCTTTCTTAAATATTTTGTCACATTTTAATAGTTTAATAGCAAAAGCAGCCCAAATATAGATGCTTAAAAATCAGCTACTCTTCAGTTACCATTATTAGAAATGAGAAGTATTTCTTTTGTGGATACAGTGACACTTCTTGCCACAAATCAATTATCGAAAACAGTAATTGAAATTTCAGCCCTTGGAAGTCTGACCTTCATCCCTGCAGGCTTTAAATTTGAAGTAAAGGCAACAATTGGCATGTCACAATGAATACTCTCCCTGACACACTATGCAATTAAGTAGTGGGCATCTAAGTGGGCTAGAAACGAAATAGAAAATCTTTTTTTAAAAGTAATACTTGTGCTTGATACTTATATGCAGGTGTGTGTGTGTGTGTGTGTGTGTGTGTGTGTGTGAGAGAGAGAGAGAGAGAGAGAGAGAGAGAGAGAAAGAGAGAGAGAGAGAGAGAGAGAGAGAGAGAGAGAGAGAGAGAGAGAGAGAAGAGAGAGTGAGTGAGTGTGTGTGTTTAGAAGAGGAGAGTGATTGTACATATGCATGTTACCTTGCTAGAGCTGCTGTGAGAAATACCAAAAAAAGCCAAAAACTAGAACCTTATTTCCTTAAACATGACAGGCAGGATACACAAAACGAAGATTGGATCATGATAAATTCCTTTCTAAGAGCTTGCTGCTTTGTCTGAGGGCGGCCATATATCATCGCTTTGTTTTCATACTGGTTTTCTCCCATGGATATCTATCCTGTCATGTTTTCTTATTCAGGTACTAAGATTATTGAATTGTAGCCCACCCATGCATATGACCTCCTGTTATACTAGCTAGTTTTCTAATGACCTCATCTTCAAATACAGTTCACATTTGGGAGTTACACAATGGTTGGATCTGTACTACAAAAAGGATCAATAACTCACATAGTGCATCTTCTGTATATAAGTGTGATTGTATGTTTTTTCTGGGTTCTATGTGTGTACATCCATAAAGGACTAGGTTCATTTTTGTGTGCCTGTGCATGAGGGCTATGGGTGAGAGAGGGCTGTGGGGAAAGAGATGATTTATGTAGGTATATAATGTGTATATGGATGTATAATCCCATCTGTGTATACATAAATACAGGATGGTGTAGGGAGACACGGTAACCACGCCTCCTAAGGGATCGCTACAGGTGTGCCTGACCACGCCTGTCAGGGAATGGTCAAGGTGTGGTCGGGATGACACATGATTGTTTTTTTAAGGGGCTGCAAGGCACATGTGAGCCCTTCTCTCTCTGGCCTGGCTGCCTTGCTGCCCTGGCACTCTCTGGCTTGCGTTTGGCTGGTGTTTATCTGAATAAAGATATCTTAACCTTACAGACTACGGATCGGCTCTCATTATAGGATGGCTATAGCTCTGAGTGAATAGACATTCAGAGTATCTATTATATAACCCAGAATTTTATATCATAAAGGAATTCTCAGTTAATCTTACATGATACCTTGCAAAGGATTAAGTTTTTACATATAGCATATTACTAAGTATGTGTATGGATCTCAACTGTGGCAATTATTTGTTGTAATGGAAGGAGAAAAGTGGAGAATGCTGCCTCCATTTTGTGTTTGTCATGAAGGTGTAGAAATGTCTCACTGTGGTCTTACACATGCAAAATGAACTATGCAATGCGACAGGTAAAATCAGACACAGGTGAAAAGTGTCCTGAGAAGATCAAGGGATTGTGACGAATAAATCAGTGAGAGCCTTTTAGGGAGTGTGTTCTTATGTAGCTTATGAAACCTGATGTAAAATAGCTGATGTCAAATATGAGACCACAAATTCATACATGAGGTCAGTCAGGGAACATGGGCATTTTGCTACAGTGAGTTTCAAGACAAGAGACTCTGAGAGTTCATCAAGACTTGGGTTTTGTGGAGAGAATAAAGTATAAGGAAAGAGAAATGAGGTCATGAGGGTATTTATAAAGAAGTAATAAAAATGGGTTATGGGATTTCTACTAGAGAAAGAAAATTGAAGCCAAGATGAATTGGGAATTAACTTTCCAATCTCTCCACATCTATTGTAGTTTTCTGCCAAGATTTTCTGAAATTATATTTGTTGAAGGATTGGTTATGTGGTGCGTCTAGATTCTTTTTCCAGACTTTTCCAAGACTTACCCGTCTTTGTCTCTGTGGCATAGCCTAGATTTCACTTTAGGGTACTTGATTTTGGAGTATGATATAATCAATCCCTATGCTTTCCCATTGTTATCAAAGCAGTCTTCACAGGGATGTGTGTACTCATGCTGTAGCACAAACATGCACGCACCTCCCACCCCCCCACACACACACCAAAAACCACAAGTTATATCAATGGAGTTTTGGTGGGAAAGCCATAGGGTCCGAGTAACAAAGGTCCCAAGACCTGGTTGCTGTGGAGTCACTTTTTTCTTCATTACAAAAATAAACCTGATAAAAGCAAGATAAGGAAGGGCTTGCTTTTGGCTACATTTCAAAGGGATATGGTCTCTTATGGCAGGGAAGATATTGGGATAGAAGTATGAGAAGGTTGGTTGCATTTCACCCAGTTAGGAAGTAAATGGTGATGGATGCCTATGCTTTGCTGTTCACCCATTTTGTTCTTTTTATTCCAATGAAAGAAATATGTTATGATGAATAAGAGAGAAAAAACATAATCAATTTCTGCATTGATTGGACAGACAGAAAAAATGATCTGAGTTCATAGCTGGATTATGAATTCCAGGTTTAGATTTAATTAAAGGAAAAATGCAGGTAGGAGATATAATACATAACACACACACACACACACACACACACACACACACACACACACACACACAATTAAGTAGTTATGTTTAAGATTTTTCTGACTGTTCATTGCTTCAACTTTGGTTGTCAAGTGCTCCTAAAGAGTCTTCATTGGTTGAAGAGATAAGCTGATTCTTGGGATTTTTTTCCTGATCCAGGATATGGCCTCTCTGATAGTCCATCATACTGGGGCAGTTTGTGTTTTTCCTATTCCTGGAATCCTAAATACTTCAGATTTATGAAACTTATGGGGAATCTGATGGAGAATATTATTTAAAACTGCAGTAAGATATGTGTGTTTCTCTTACCAATCAACCTTAAGCCTTTAATAGGAATGGTATGTCTTTTGGCCTGCCAGTTCTAGATAGATACTGGTATGATTAAGATCCCTATAGACAGCTAAGTACGTGACTCATAGCAAAGGAGACAAGTGGAAAACGAAAGCACAGGTATCATTCTTTGTTCTGTTTGGTTACCTCAGAGGCCCACGTAAGAGTCAGTGTATTTTTTAAAAAGCAATTTCTCAGTGTTTTTTTTTATAATTGTAGATGATGTAAGAAAAGACAATGTAAAGGTAATGTAAAAGATTATTATGCTTATGGTTTATTCTTAATAATTTCTTAAATTTGGCAGTAATGTTTTATTTCTTAATTATTTTATTTTTGAGGTCATAATCAAAGCTAGTGAACTTAATTAATTTACCAAAGATAAGTGGTCTAACAAATTATTGCTGAAATTTGTGTGCGTTCTTCAGCTTTAAGCATCTCTATTTAAAAAAATCACTGTAGTCCACTGTTACTTTGCAACACACACACACACACACACACACACACACACACACACACACACACACACACCCCTACCCTAAGACAATATAAATAAGAATAAAACCAACCTTAACTTTATGTGGTGCTACTTCAGAATCTCTCTTGCCATGTTGTGCATGTTATGGATGTTGTGGACACACAAATTTAATGTGTCTCACTCCCAGACATCATCCATTCTTTTAAAGAAACCTGCATAGAAAGTTAATATTTCCCTTGCTTGCATGTTTTCACCATCTGAATCCAAAATGACTTTCATTGTACATCTATCAACCCAGGGCAATTTAATTTGGGTATCTTTGATTAAGACCATTCCATCAATCATATATTTCTTTATGATGACTGATGGCATGTTATGGAATAGGAATTAAACCTAATTTATGATAGAAGTAATAACCTTTACATGCAGAAGTATGCAGCGAGATTCCTATGATGTTTTAATTCTCTCTCTCTGCAAACACATTTCTGAAGATCCCCATCATGATCTGTGTACTCAATCAATCCGGGGTTCTATTATTCCTTATTTTCTCAGTGTCGTGCTCCTAATTTTCCCTGCAGTCAATTTATTAGTTTATAATTTTCTGCAGTTCTTGGAAATTTTTCTGCTTGCTGTTGCTCAGCTGAAGCGAGTCAAGGACTTTTTCTGTTTAAAATTCATACAAAATCCAGCGCCTAAAATGATGGCCTCTTCATGCAGCATCCAAAAGACCTTGTTATTTGTCTCATGATCAATTACTTTGCTATTATTTTGCCTTGCTGTTATATTTGTTTTTCTAATTTTTTTCCCAGATTGCCTAACTAGTTTTCATGTGATAAACTCTTCAATGACATTTTCCCACAAGGCTGAATGAAGAAGTTTCCATGCTTCTTTTAAATACCATGTGAATTCTTGCCCCAGCTCTCCTGCCCCATCTGACTTCACAAGTGATGTGTACTGTTTGATAAATTACTAATTACTAGTCGAGTGTTCTATTCAAAGCTATACAGCTGTGGGAATTGAAGACATGACACCAAAATCCTTCAGGAAGATAGGCAGCCAGGGAGCAAAGCAGAGAGGAATGCTTCAAACCCGCTTAGAATTGCAAACCCCGTGGGTATTGGAATCTGCTTTCAGAGAAACACCCACTTTTTAAAAGCTTGACTTCCTTTCTGTCCATGAGAGCAATCTACTTTTTGATTATCCCAAACTTACGGTTGAGGAATTAAGACCACCTTTGCAAAATTGCTTCATGGTGGTGCCTAGATTCCTGTCTGTGGAATGATTCAGAAAAGGGCTGTTTGTTACAAAAACACTGTTCACTGTTGTCATTCAACTGTCCTTTAAGAATGTCTCTGACAATCTAACCTAGTGGATATCATTTTAGAAAGGGCATTCTGGTGCTCGTAGTTCAAACAAGTATGTCTATGTATCAAAAAGCTAACACAACCAGAATTTAAAGTTCCCGAATTCAATCTGGTTCTTTTAAAATCTGAGTGTAGTGGATTTTGAGTTGTATGCCTGTCAGATATCTAGAAGTAGTTTTTATTACTATTTACTTAAGAGGCAAAAACATAGGCCTTGGCAGACACTGGCTTTGCCTGATTTATTTAGCACCTGTTTTCTTGTCGATTCTTTCCTCAGGCAACATATGGAAGCAAGAGTGTGAAGAACTTGGTTACTGAGGTCCTGTCCAGGATAATGCATTCTTAGCAGGGTACCCAGGTTTAGGAGAAGTATGTTTCTGTTCCTGTTGTTGTGTTGCTTATTTATTTGTTCATGTAAGGGCTGAAGAAGAGCTTGATCATAACTGAATCTTGTTCTTTTATTTCTCCATTGAGAGGTGAGAATCCGAGGTTCAGTGATTTGAAAGAATTAACTAGTAATTAATTAATCAAGAGTTTGGACAAATGTCTATTTTATGTTGAGCACATTTCTCAGAATGCCCCTTGCCTTCCTCTTTATTGGTTTTCCCCCCGCCTTTAGCCTGTTTTGTCCCACTAGACATGTGTATAGTCAATCTGAGTCTGCCCAAACAACTGCCTGTTACAGCTTTGTCTTTGGTGTTTCATTGAATCCTGTTTTTGTGCATGGTTTTCTGGACAGACGATCTGAGATGGTGTGGAAGACCTGCACCATTTTTTTTTTAACCTTAGGCACTTTGTATGCTTTCTCTAGCTGACAAAATTTTCCTCCCCAGTTGGGAAAACCGACCCACGTCGCTATCTTCCTGTGCAGTTGCTCTTTAAGGCGGTGGTGGGAGTGGTTTCTTTCCTGGCTCTTCACTCCAGAGTATTGGTAGACAATCACAGCCCGACTGTAGTGACACACTGTAAAGCCTCTACGTAGCCCGTGTTTCTCCAGCCATCGCTGTGTACAGTGTGTAAAGTCCCTGTTTTGTCTCTCTTCAGCCACTCTTCTTGTACTTGTAACTAGGAGAGAGTGTACCCCTGAGAGCTGCCGGTGGTGAGCCTAGAGTGAGGAGAGAAAGTCAGTCAGGCACCATCAGTGCAACTCCTAGTTGCAGCTGTGCAGAGAATACATTACCTGGTTCCTTTCTTTTGTTCAACTCTTCCTCTCATAGGTATCCAGGGTATTTATATTTGCAATCCCCATTTAACATCTTTTACCAAAATGTACCTTGGTAGTTTCTGATGCAAAGCTTTTTTCTGTGAAGACGGAGATGAGATGATGAGAACTTCCCAGAGAAAGTTTGAGTCATGAGTCTGCAAAACAGCTCCTATCCAGCCAGCTCAACTGGCAATCCAAGAAGCAATGTTTCAAAATTGTATTTTAAAATAGCGAGATCATGCAGTTCTTTTTTTTTGAAATATTTAATCCACTGTTTGTTTATATTTATGCGTGTTTATGTGGATGCCTGCTAAGGCCAGAAGAGGCCATCTGATCCCCTAGGAATGGAGTTATAGGGGACCCTAAGCAGCAGGAAGTTTTAACTGTTGAGACCTCAGTGCTAGTTTTTATAAACTGATTTTGAGACTACACTAACGTCACAATAATTAGTATAATTATAAAAATTGGTGAGCTAATTCAAATCTACAAAAATATAATTAGTTAAAAGGCACAGTATTTGAAAAATAGTTTCAGAAGTAAACACAAAATAATTATGATTTTAAAAATTAAGTCAACAATATTTAGAATAATTATTAAAATTACTCTTGAATATTTACATGGAAGTTATTACCTTTTCATAAGTCTTCTTAACTATCTCAATGTATAGTAACAAGTTACAGAATAGGTATACAGTTTGTGTTAACTAGTATAATTTTCAAAATGTCTGAGATAACCCATGTAAAGACATCTATATCACGTGTTACATTCAAAAAAGTAACTTATTATCAATAACTCATTCATTGCCCATTCCCTATGGAGGGATACTTTCTCAGCCTAGATACATGGGGAGTGCCTATCTCCCGCACCATTTAATGTGACAGACTTTGATGACTCCCCCATGGGAGGCCTCACCCTCCCTGTAGCGTGGATAGGGGATGGGATGGGGAGTTGGGGAGGGGAATGGGAGGTTGGGAGGGAGAAGGAACTGGGATTGGCATGTAAAATAAGATTATTTTTAGTTTAAATAAAATTCATTTAAAAATAAATTTATTAGGATGTTATTTGTATTTTTATGCAATGAATCCCAATTACTCTTTTTATTTTGTGGAATGATCTTTCTAATGCTTGGTTTTGTACTTAACATAATATTAACCCTAGTTTGTTGGCGTTCCTCCAAAGAGCTGACACACAGAACTGGGGATGGCACTTTAATGCTCCTGTGCTGTTTCCATGACACCTGATCTCCTGTCTAGTCCTGACATACTCACAGATTTTAGTTCCTTGTTACCTTATGAGCAATCCAGAAGAGCATGCATGTCTCTCTGTTTTTCAGTGTGTGAGAGATCTTAGTACAAAGATGGAGCTTGGTATTCTTTTACGAAATTGCTGTTGGAAGAAAATCTAGATTTAAATATTTCTAAATACTATTCTCCATTAGCCTGGACAAGTAAAAAAAAAAAATCAAGCACATTCTGGCATTATTTTTTTATAATTTTTCTACCTTATTTTTAAACATGCTTTTGAATTGTCTTTCTTGTTGAAGTTTCTACATTAGCATACAGCCATATCTGTGAGAAATTGTTGCAAATCATCACATTTGAACTAAATATATTATTTTGAAAATACATAGTTGTTTGCTAATCATGTCTTTCCACTCATCTCAGTAATATTTATCAAAATATCTTTGTTAGCAATATCTGTTTCATTGGAAAGTCAGAGATCTTAGGCAAGATAAAAGCAAACAAATACGTTGACAAACATAAACTTCTATGTAATTTGTCTTCTAAGGAGTACTTTCTTTTACATTTTAAATCATTTTTCTAATTATTTTATGCTTGACATAGAGCATTGGTCCTCATCCTTTCCAAATGCATTTTTATTAAACTGGTAATTTTCTAATTTATATGGATAATTTGGTGTGTTTTAGATTTTCTTGGGGGAGTGAAGGATTTTTTAATTTGTATTGTTGTCTGTAAAGCAACAAAATTCTCTATCAATTGATAAACTGTTTCATCTCAATTTATCCTATGTTTCCCAAAGGCAAAAAAGTTCCAAATGTTGAAATAATTGAAACCCTATCCCAAAGTGACTATTTTCCTATCTTAATTCTCAAAGTGATGAGATTTGTTTTACAAACAATCCAGAAACTTTTGCAATATGTTGCAAAATCTTAACAAAAGTTTATATTTTATCTCTTATGAGTTGTGAACATTTTAATTTTGTTATATTTTATTGGTGTAATAATGATAATGCTCATACTTGTTTATATTCTCTGGATTATTAAAAAGAAAATACACATAAAGAGAAGTCAAATGGAAACTACTAAGCAAATTGAAGTTTTCAGCAACTTTCAGTCCTTGAGCTCACTAAGAAGTAGAGGGACAATTGAGCTTAGACCCTTTTTATCATTTGCAGAATACAAATTATTGTTCAACATAAGGAGATCAAAGTAATAAAAATTGGAAAGGAAGAAGTAAAACTTTTACTATTTGCAGATGATATAATAGTTTACATAAGTGACCCTAAGAATTCTATCAGGGAACTTCAAAGGCTGATGAACATCTTCAGCAAAATGGCAGTATACAAGATTAACTCAAAAAATAAGTAGCCCTACTATACATAGACAATAGAGATGAGAAAGAAACATCACCCTTTACAATAGCCACAAACAACATAAAATATCTTGGGGTAACTCTAACCAAACATGTGAAAGACCTGTATGACAAGGACTTTGAGTCATTAAAGAATGAAAGTAAAGAAGATACCAGAAAATGAAAAGATCTCTCATGCTCTTGGATAGGTAGGAACAACATATTAAAAATGGCAATCTTACCAAGAGCAATCTACAGATTCAATGCAATCCCCCATCAAAATTCCAGCACAATTCTTCATGTACCTTGAAAGGGCAATACTCAACTCTATATGGAAAAACAAAAGACCAAGGATAGCTAAAACAACCCTGTACAATAAAGGAACATCCGGAGGCCTCAGACTCTTATTTCTTGATCATGCTGCATTACTTATATGTGGGTGATAAGCTCAGCTTTCTCTTGGGCCTGTGATTATATGCCAGCCTGGAACTATACTTTCTCTGTGCATATACAACCAGAAGTACAGCAAAGTTAATATCTCATAGAGAGAAGCCCTTGATCAGAGTTACACTGTAATCAAAAGATAACTGTTTTTTTCCTCTTTTTTGTTTGGAAAGAACCTCCACAAATTAATACAGCTTCCCAGCTAAAATTCTTGATAAGAAAAGGAACAAATCACAGGCTCGCTCAATATGCACCACAGAAAACTCCTCTTCTGGGTCTTATTACCTCTGCAATCAATACTGTATCCATGGGTTTGTACCACTCATAAAATATGAACTCCCAAAATTTCCCTCAGAATGTATGTTCTGGGGAGCCAATTCTGAAGAAAAGAGAACACCAGATCTGCATTCTTACTGAGTAAATATTCATTTCACATATATTTTTCAAACAGTTTTTTTCCATTTTTTATTTGAATTAGAAACAAGATTGTTTTACATGTTAATCCTAGTTCCTTCTCCCTCCCATCCTCCCCCCTTCCCCACCACCCCCACCTAACACCCTACCTATCACATAACCTTTCTGCTCCCCAGGTAGGGATGCTTCCAAAGTCCACACCTATGCTAGGGATAAGGACTGATCTAAAATTTTGATTCTTTTAACCCTTTTGAGTTATTTTCAGCACATAAATTTTATTTATTCTTTAATGCCCTAAATAACTCCTTTTCTTATCACATGTAATATTCCATTGTAAAATTCCTCAAATTTCATCTTTAAAAATTGAATTATATAATATTCTAAACATTTTAAATTTGTTAAGAAAAATTGTGCATTTTTATTTCATTTTCTAGTTTTCACCATACTTATTGCACATAGTCTTATAATACAGTATGCTTTTAAGCTAAACTATGGTTCCTTCATTTTGTTCAATTTTATTCTGCATTTATATATTATGTCCATATGGTAGCCAGGTCTCTGCTAGTCTTTATCATTCCAAGATTTTCATCTTTACTGCCTTCATATATTTTTCTTTCTTTCTCAGTTCAGTATTTTTGACAGAAATAGAAGAAATTTTAGAATACCTTTTAGAATAACAGAAAATAGGGATTTCTTTTATCTTAGTGGAAGATTACTGAGATTTGACCAACTTGTTGATAATGACTTATTTCCTATTTTAAAGTCATACATTTAGAAAATATTAATGCAACTGTGAGTGGTTGCCTAATATATATAGGGACACTGGGCACTAGGCTTCCTGGGACTTGAATCCTTCAAAATCTTGTCATTGAAATGTGTCATGGGACCAATAATTCTAAAACACTGCAGGGGTATAAAAGAGACCAGTGAGCAGTAATGAGTGGTTTTAGTAAGATAAAAATTGTATTCACACTGATGCTTTTAGAATAAAGTAAAAAAAAAAAAAGATGTGAAATAGTTGTATACACACAGGACTCAAAATTGGAATTTTTCCTATAATGCACATATCCCTTCAAACAGGTCTGCCCCTTTGTCTTCCTGCTCAGGTTGTCCCATTCAGCAACTATGCTAATCGACTATTTCTGTCACTGGATGACATGGACTCATTTCAGTGGCTTCATTCAAGTAATATGACCTCTTTTCTTTAAACTGTACATTCCTTTCACCTTCCAAAACCTTCTATTCTTTGCTGATGACTGCATCACCATAGTCTGCTTGCTATATCCATAATTTGAAGCTTGAGTAGTAGCCATATTTTCTTTAATGACTGTTCAATTCTATTAGTCTATTATGCTCACTACAAGTATGTATATTTAAAGCATGTAAAAGCTACAGCTAATGTGAAGTTTATAATATTTTTTATTCACCAAAACGTAGCAAGTATTCATTATAGGTAATACATCAAACTCCTCCCAGTAGTATTTTAATTAGGTAATTTAATTTAAACACTTTTTATTTTTCCTTTTTGCTAGTGCTGGAGATCAAATTGAGGGACTCATGTGCTAGCCAACCACTCTACCACTTTAAACATGTCTTCATCCCTTGTTTTGGTTTCCTCCTTTTGAAAGAAATAATGCAGAATTATTTTGGGAATTTACTGTACTTATTATTCACATTCTAAAATTGAGGAAAATAAAGAATTTCTAAGAGTAAAAAATTAAGATCCAAATTGCTTGAATTATTGAAAATTTTAGGTTTACATTATTTACATTGAGATTATTATTACAGTTATAAATGTTTTAATTCACTGTTTCTTTTACTCTTTATATTGTAACTGCCCCATTTATCCCCTCCATTTTCCTCTCTCCAAAGCCTCATACATACAACTCCCCCTCTCTTTCAAATTCAATGCCTCTCTAACTTCATTGTCACAACATATGTGTGTGTGTGTGTGTGTGTGTGTGTGTGTGTGTGTGTGTGTGTGCATATATGTGTATTCATGTATTTCCTAACCTGCTCTTCTCTGTCTTAACAATGCCACTCACATGCATAGCATCAGGGCTGACCTTTGGTATTGGACCGCCAATTGGTATGTTTGTCCAAGGAAAAGTCTTATTTCTCCCACTCTCAGCATTCCTTAGTTGTTTGTAGTTCTTTGTGTAGGGCAGAAAGCCTTGTGGGTTTTTTCTTTCTACTTTGGCATGCTATTGCTGTTGTTAAGCTCATGTTTAGGCAGTGGGACTTTATGTGTGTAGCTTCCTACGTTCCTAGGAGATACATCCACAGCAAACTCCTTGATACATGTGAGGAGCATTGGTCAGTTCCAGCTCAGGGGTTTCTGGGACCTGTGTCTTCAGCAACAGGGAGTTGCTTTCCACATCTGGGGGGAAGGCACACAAATGCTTATTTATTTTTTTGGTTTTTGGAGACAGGGTTTCTCTGTGTAGCTTTGGAGTCTATCCTGGCACTCGCTCTGGAGACCAGGCTGGCCTTGAACTCACAGAGATCCATCTTCCTCTGCCTCCTGAGTGCTGGGATAAAGGCGTGTGCCACCAAAGCCCAGCCCAAATGCTTATTTTGACATTTGTTATATGTTTGAATATATTCTGGATCTGTGGAGAACTCATTATGTAAAGTTGTGCTTCACTATTGGAATACATGGAAAAGAGCATCATGTAAACAACCCAAGAAGTTTTTCTTTCTGGAAATTAAATTTTAGCAGCTAAAGGCAACAAATGATTGTTGCAATTGTTTTTTAAGAATGTAGGTACAGTTTGACCTGGATGTCTAAGCCATATCTTATGTAAAGTTTGATGAAACTAGTCTGAGTTTCAATCTTATTTTGGAGAGGATTAACCTCCCAGACTCATGTGGTTTCTTACAGGCTTTAGTTCTTCCATGGTGGTGGTGGTGGTCATGGTGGTGGTGGTGGGCTGAAGGTTTCTTTGCATATTGAACATAAGCACCCTTATTCTTTTCACATTGGGCAATTAAGAATAACTCCTAAGATGGGTTGTAGCGTTTCCTTCTAACCACAGTAGAAACACACAAAACTGCCACATTTCATTGATTGGAACTGAATTAATAGATCTAGCTCCCACTTAGCAGCATAAGTATTTGAAATACTCAAAAGTCATCAACATTTTTGAAAAAAAAATGTGTGAGTTGTAATGGGTAAGTCACTCATTCTTAACTTGACCATCATTAAAAGGACTTTGGTATCTAATACTGCCACATCTGTGTGCTCTGGGTGGAAATCTATAGCAAGCCATAGGCTTCATAGCTGAAAGAAATCTCTACCTGTGTCTTCTTAGAGATTTTATCCTTTTCTGATAATCATGGAAACACAGTTTCTTAGAACTGTAAAGGAGTTTGGTGCAATTCATTTTTTCTTTCTTTTTTTTTTTAGGTCAATTAGAAAAAAGATTGTTTTTCATGTCAATTCCAGTTCCCACTCCCTCCTCTCCTCCCCACCACCCACCCCTGCACCTAAAACCCTACCTACCACATATCCTTTCTGCTCCCCAGGGAGGGTGAGGCCTTCCATAGGGGGTCATAAGAGTCTATCATATCCTTTGGGATAGGGCCTAGACCCACCCCCGTGTGTCTTGGCTCAGGGAGTACCTCTGTATGTGGAATGGGCTCCCAAAGTCCACACCTATACTAGGGATATGTAATGAACTACTATAGGAGGTCCCGTAGATTTCTGCAGTCTCTTCACTGAAACCCACATTCCTGGGGTCTGGATCAGTCCCATGCTGGTATCCTAGCTATCAGTCTGGGGACCAAGAGCTCTCCATTGTTCAGGTCAGCTGTTTCTGTGGGTTTCACCAGCCTGGTCTGGACCCCTTTGCCCATCACTGGTTCTTCTCTGCAACTGGATTCCAGTTCAGTTCAGTGATTAATTGTGGGTGTCTGCTTCTACTTCCACCAGCTGCTGGATGAAGGCTATAGGATGGCATGTAAGAGAGTCATCAATCTTATTATCAGTGGAGGGCATTTAAGGTAGCCTCTCCTTTGTTGTTTAGATTGTTAGTTGGTGTCATCTTTGTAGATCTCCAGAACGTTCCCTGGTGCCTGATTTCTCTGTAAACCTAAAATATCTCCCTCTATTATGGTATCTCCTTTTTTATTTTCTTCTATTCTTCCCCTGACTCAACTTTTCTGTTGAATGAGAAGGGGAGAAGATGAGGGGTGAGGTGGACATGAGGGTGCAATTCATTTCTAGCAGATCCTATTTACAATTTATCATGAGTTGATTTCAAACTTTGCTAAGTTTCTGAAGTAATACATATTTGTGCTTTTAGCATTGGGCTTTCTAATATTTCATTGTAACTTTTCATGTCAAATAAATAACTTAAAGTTGCCTTTATTTATGTCATATGAAGTAGTACTTAGGTTTTTCTGATCTTCCTATAGTCATGCAATTATTCCCTGGAAAATTCAAGGCTGGTGCCTGAGTATGAATGATGAATCAATTGTAAAATGAATCAATATAGTGTTTTGATCCATTACCTGCTATTTATTTATTATGAATGTTTGTACATTTGGAATCTGGAAAGCCAATGTGTTGTTGATATAGTCAGTATTTTCATTATTTTGTAAGAGAATGCATTAGTGTGTAGGCAGGGATAGCGTCTCCAAACTATTTCTAGAATTTCTTGTTTGTCCTATACTCCTACAAGACTCTTTCTAATCATCCATTATTTTTCTGTTGAATGAGACATAGTGCATTATTTAGCATCAGTGCCTACACAGTTTTTCAGGTGCTTGCATCACAAAGACATGATTAGATGTTTCAAATGTGCTCAAGAATCTTTAGAACGAAAGTACACATTTCCTCATATTTACCCCTTGTTGAATATTATTTTAACTGTGTAAACATGAGTTACATTTTTTCGGCTGCTTTTTTTAATGATGCAAGCACATGTTACTTTTGTCTGATTCAATTAATTTGCCCTGGGGTCAGGAGATTGCGTCTATAACTAGCTGACAAGAAGTGGTTGGTAGGAATTAGAGTAGATAGGTTTTTTAAGTGGGGGCTGCACAGAAGGATGCCACCGTTCTTGGGGAGACACCAGCAAGGAGGGAAGGTTAGCTATTTGCTGTTTCCCCTCTCTCTGAGCAAGCATAATTTGACTTTAACCATTGAACCCTGAGTTCTATAGAAGAACAGGGATTTGGATAAAGTTTCCTTTAGTGACCATGGTAGAACCAGTGCCCAATGGAACATAATTTCAGCCTGGCTATGATCCTGTGCAGACAAAGCCTTGTGGTAGCTGCAGAGTTGCAATTACTGATTAGGACAGCAGTTGCTCAGGGGACAACCACAGTATTTAATGTAAAGCAACATTTAACCTATTGCTGTGGCCTGACCAGAAACAACAAATATTGATAATATTCATACACTCTTCTGTCTGAATATATTTTTTCAGAAAGGTCACCTTTACTTTAAATATATTTCATTTGTTTTTAAGAAAAATTTATAATATAGCAAGCTAATATGAAACAACTAACTGTAATATATATTTTTAGAGTGTTTTAAAACTAAAATGTGTTATCACTCAGCCTAAGAGCATATCGGTTTTACCTCACATAGTTTACTCCTGGGCTTCTGAATAAAGTGATGCAAAATATCCTAAATATTGTCATTAGAGTAAGTTAGTAATATAGTGTACACATTAAACTATTTGCTTCCTGAACACATTGCTTTAACAGTTTATGTTTTGTTGGAGGCCATGGGAGTATACAACAAATGACAGCTAGTGTTCAACAGGCCAACTTCCCAGATGAGTGACCCTCTGGTGGGGAGCCCCACTTGGCAGAATGTTGGGTCACTGCTGTAGATAACTGCCTCTGTTTCATGAGCCACTTCATTTCTTCCCTAAGAACAGCTCTGGGTGCATTTTCCATTGCTTGTGTGTTTATCTCATGAAAATAATCCATCTACTGGGCACCCACATATCTGAATATAGCCATAAAGATGATTTCTCATTAATCTGTATAATTTTGATGTATAGAAAATATACTAGGTCATGCTTCATAAATAGATCTATTGTTCCAAGAGGCTGTAAGACATTTAAAGCCTACCTTGTTCCTTTCACTCAGACTTACACAAGAAAATCAGAATTTCTCTTCAGTCTAACACAAACTTCACACAATTAGCTCATTTTTACCTCAGAATAGGTTCAAACTAGACTGAAGTTTTTTGTAAATGGATCATAAGTTAAAACTTTACAGTTATGCTCAAGGTCAGAGTCACAGGCTTCTAACCAAGGTTATTTATACAAAGCAGCCTAAAAATATCACACCAATTCTTTATTAATTCTCGTTGGTAAAAGAACTGTATCTCGAAGCATGTCTCACTGGGCAGTGTTCACTGCCCTCTGCTCACAATCTTACTCCAGAAAACTTGAAACTGCGTTGCCATGGTGAAGGACTCTGCCCCTATCACTAACCCAAAGGAATGTACTTTTCAGTGATGTGTTATAACTCTTGTAATTCTTGTTTTTATTATTGCTTCAAGCCTCATGTAAAAACATATTCAAGCTAGGTTCATAAGAAGCTAGAAAGTATTGAAACAGAGAATTGAAACAAAGGAGAACTAGAAGCTACAGAGGTAGAATTAGAGCCAAGAGAAGAATAAAGGCATGATTCGAACAGCTTGTGTGTGAGTTCATTCTCTAAATCCTCAGACTAGAAATTTTCTGATTTCCCTTGGATAAGCTGTAGCATCTGACCTGAATCCTGGGAGACAATTTTGTGAGCTGGACTCACAAGATCTCAAGAATGTTTTGTTTTCCTTTGCTGAATTTCAGGGTCATTTATGCCTTAAGGATTTATGTAGTGAGGAGTTTCGAACATGTGTGAGTAACTGAATATATTCAAAGAAAGTAGAATTTATGATGTTCCCCACTCTTCAAAAAGTTCAAAGTAACATTAGTACTCCAACTCAAGAACAAAGAAATTGTTGCAAATATCTTGAAAAACAAATACAAATTGTGAGGATAGAGATTGGTGTGTGTGTCAGCTTTACTCTTTTATTGGCTGAACCTATCAATATTCATACCTGCTGAAAGTCAATTATCTTAGAATTCATATCTGCAATAATAACACCCTTCTGCTTTTGGGAGCACCCAGAGGCCCTGTGGAGTAGTGGCAGTGGTTCAAAACCTTCCCAATTCAGTTCCTTGTGTTGTGATAGCCCCCAGCCATAAAATTATTTTGTATACATCATAGGTGTACTTTTGCTACTGTAATGGATTGGAAGGTAAATATCTGATGTGCAAGACATTTGATATGGGAGCCTGTGAAAAGGTGTTTTCATCCTTGTTGCTGTAGGATTGACCATTGACCCAGAAATGGTGCTTGGCAACAGTGCAGGTCCAGAATTTACCTGCAAGCAGGCTGCCAATACTGCTGTCCATTTTTAAGGCTTTTTTTCTGATTCTTACCAGAGGATACAGACCATTCTGCCGCTTGTTCTCTGCCACTTTTCCACCATATACTAGCTCATCGGAACTGTCCCCATGGGTCCAGAAACCAAATGGCATCAGGTCTGTTGGTGTCTTCAGGAAAGCCAGGATGTAAGGAACCAGGCTGACCCTTGGGTAGCTTTTGCCCTGCTGAGTGAGCCACATGGGCCTGTAGATTGAAAGATATCTATTTTCAATAAAAGGGAAATTTGGGAGGTTCATAAGAAAAGTAATTATAAAAAATAAAAGTCTTCTAGGGAAAGACATACATAATACATAAGTTGCCATGGGAGAATTTCCACTCAAATGACACCAGAAATCTGACTACTGTATCCCTTATGTCTCAAACACCTATTTTATGAATACATACAGAAAATAAGATGGCTTATGAAAAAAGACAAGTGTTGTATGTAATCTATCTTGGGTCTTTTTGTTTATTTACTAGTTCAAATTAGAAACAAGCCTGCTTCACATGTCAATCCCAGATCCCTCTCCTTCCCCTCCTCCCCAGCCCTCCAAAAATGCCCCACCCCATTCCCCCTCAGCTCCCCAGGGATAAAGTCTGTCATATCATCCTGGGCAGGACCTAGGTCATCCCTCATGTGTCCATGTTGAGAGAGCACCCCTCAATGTGGTATAGGCTCCCAACATCCTTTCCTATGCTACGGATAAATACTGATCTACTACCAGAGGCTGAGGCCTCCTCACTGACATCCACGTTCAGGGATCTGGATCAGTCCCATGCTGGCCTCCCAGTCATCAGTCTGGGGTCCATGAGCTCCCTCTTGTGCATGTCAGCTGTTTCTGTGGGTTTCACCAGCCCAGTCTTGACCTCTTTGGCCATCACTCCTCCCTCTCTGCAACTGGGTTCCAGAGTGCAGTTCAGTGTTTAGCTGTGGGTGTCTGCCTCTGCTTCCATCAGCCACCGGATGAAGGCTCTAGGATGGCATATAAGGCAGTCATCAGTCTGATGGGGGAAGTCCTTCTGTGTATATTCATTAATGAATAAAGAACTGTTGGCCAATAGGGAAGCAAATTAGGTGGGACTAGGAGAGAAGGAGGATTCTGAGAAATGTAGTAAAGAATGGAGTTGCCATGTGATCCTGGCAAGAGAGGACGCATGCAGCCAGTGTCCTCAATAAGATAACTCTTTAAAAAATAATATAGATTAGTGGTTACGGTTGATACTTAGGACAGAGCTAGAATATAAGAAATGCTAGTCATTGGCCAGAAACATTGTACATAATATAGGTCTCTGTGTGTTATTTGTGGGCCCTAATGTGGCAGCGGAACCTAGGCAGCTGGCAGAAAGCTTTATAGAAGGGAATTTAGGGTAGTCTCTCCACTATTGCTTAGATTGCCAGTTGGTGTCATCCTTGTATATCTCTGGAAATGTATTACATTTTAATAGGAATACATACACTAAAAGTGTCTTTTACATATTCATATTAGTATGGTCTATGAAAAATGATGCAAACTAGTTTGATCTTTGTTCTAGTTAGGTTCCCATTGCTGTGATGAACAAAAGCTTCTTCTGGAGCCTTATTTCAGCTTGTAGGCTATAGTTCAACAAAACGGAAGTAAAGGCTGGAAACTGGAAGTTAGACCCCAACCTGAGACCACAAAGGAAAGTTCCTTACAGGCTCATTCCACATGGCTTGCTCACCCAGGTTTTCTAAACAATCCAGGACTATATGTCCATTTGTGACACAGACTACTATGGGTAAGGACCTCCTACATTGTTAGTAAAATAACCCATACATTTGCATAAAGAACAATATTATGGAGGCATTTTCTCAGTTAATATTCCATCTCCACAGATATGTCATGATTGTGTCAAGATGACGACAGCAATGAGAGCACTCTTCCATTAAAATTTATTTTCAAATTCCTACTGTTACCCTTTTACCATGTTTTATTTTTTATTATAAAAGAGTGATAGCTCTTTTAGTAATTAAACAGTCATGATCTGAGACATTGTAATTATTTAATTAAATTTGTCTAGTAACAAAAAATTAAGAATCAAAATTATTGGAATAATTTTTGAATCAATATATAGTAAAAATCCATTTACAGTGATATTTAAAAGTTCACTCAAAATGTGACTGATGCATTGAAATTAAAATTCTGCATTAATTTATATTTATAGCTGCTTTTGTATTTACTGTAGGCTTATTAATAACTAAAGTAAAACTAGCCTGCCTTGATAATTTTTCATAAAGAATAGCATAGGTCTTCGAGAAATTTCTTCAAACACATAAGAAAGTAGGCAGGAACAGATGTGCAGAGATTTTCCACAGTTCCTTTGGAAGCTCTGCTCACTTCCTCAGAGAGGAAGAGATCGTACATAGAGAGGGGTTGGAGCATAAATACAGAAACATCTGCTGCTCGAAGTAAATGGATAGAGACAGGTTTCAGAGAGCATGGAGGGAAGTAAAAACTGGAGCAGATAATGGATTTATCTTCTCAGATGTCAGGAGAGTATATAAGACAGAGTCCAGGTATTTCTTAAGATGTGAACAAGGAAAAGTAGAAACAAAAAATACCTTTTCAAGTAATTTAGGGGGGTGAGAGAAGGTAAAAATTTTTCAGCATGAAACAACATGCAGCTAGCTATTAGAGCATTCTTTCTAGATGCTTTATTATATCATACCCAATACTAATGAAAACATTGGACCTTTCTCAGTACCATGAATAGAATCAGACTGCCTACCATAAAATGGGCCATGTTTTGCATGTCTGTAACCTCATCCCTACTCTAGGGCATTTTGCCATGTGAGGATACAACTGGTTTCTCATTGTTATTGGAAAAAGAACACCAAATTTTCAAACATTTCCTAATGAAATTAGGTGTACCTTCGCCAGGTGGAATTATCACATTATATAATAATATACCAAACCTTATGGTAATACATAAATTGTTTTAAGATCAAGGATTCATATCTTAGGGACTCAGGCAGATTCCAGATCCCCACCCAAAGCCTGGGGATATATGTGTGGCTGAATGCACACTTTAAACTGACAATAGATTCTCAGGTGGTCCAGGGGTCTTAGGCATGTGACCAGGAAGTTAAAGATGCCCTTTAAAACAACTTGTTATAAACTATAAGAACACTATAATTGAATGCACTCCCCATTAGTTCATGTGTTGGAAACCTAACACCTACTGTATGTTTGAAGACAGAGTGATATAATCAAGAAGTGATTAGATCAAAAGTGATTTCTTCAAGGTTCAGTTCCTATCAAAGCCATGGGAGTAACTTTCTTAAAAAAGGGTGGCTTGGCCCCAGACATCACTCCCTAATGGTGTTTACCAGAATGTATACTTGGATCTTGGATGTCCCCACCTCCATAAAAAAAAGAGATAAATTCCTGTTGATTATCAGTACACCAATGTGAGGAATTTTTATATCGGAAACCAGACTGACCAGAGCTGGATGCAATCTTCTGTGACCCCAAGTAACAAGCAGAGCTCCATGCTGTCCACAACTTCTGCAAGGAAATCTGAGCTCTCCAGCTGAAACTGGTTCCCAACTCCCTCATCTCAGAATCATTTCATGATACCACTACCAGACAAGTGGGTATCATTGCAATAGGTTTCAAAACTTCAATGCAGGAGCAGAATAGTAGAGAAAACCCTCACAACAGAATTTACCTCCTACTGAGTGAACACTAGACAGAACTGGAGACCAGAGAGCAGGAATAGAAAGAAGCCAAGGCTGCCTGCCACACACATGCTACAGTAGCAAGCCTGGACAGCTAATAACACAGATTTCAGGCTTTAGCAACTATGAAAGACATTGGATTCTAGTGAAAAAATTAATATTGATTAACTCAAAAAAATCGGTGGCCATACTCATATATGGAAAATAAAGGTGCTGAGAAAGAAATCAGAGAAACATCACCCTTTACAATTGCCACAAACAACATAAAATACCTTGGGGTAACGTTATACAAACAGGTGAAAGAACTGTATGACAAGAACTTTGGCAATTAAAGAAAAAAACTGAAGGAGATACCAGAAAATGGAAATATCTCCCATGCTGTTGGATGGGTACAATCAACATAGCATAAAGTCAGTTTTACCAAAAGCAATATACAGATTCAATGCAATCCCCATTAAAATCCCATTACAATTCTTCACAGATCTTGAAAGGACAATATTCAACATTATATGGAAAAACAAAAAACCCAAGATAGTCAGAAAAATCCTGTACAATAAAGAAACATCTAGAGGCATCACCATCCCTGACTTCAAGCTTTACTATAGACCTATAGTAGTGAAAACGGATTGGGATTTGCACAAAAACAGACAGGTAGACCAATGGAACTGAATTGAAAACCTTGATATTAACCCACACACCTATGAACACCTGATTTTGACAAAGAACCTAAAACTATACAGTATAAAAAAGAAAGCATTTTCAACAAATAGTGTTGGAATAACTGGACATAAACATGTAGAAGATTGCAGATAGATCCATATCTATCACCTTGCACAAAACTTAAATCCAAAGGGATCAAAGACCTCAACATAAATCCAGCCATACTGAACATCTTGGAAGAGAAATTGGGAAGGACCCTTAAAGGAATTGGCACAGTAGACCAATGTCTGAACATAACACCAGTATCACAGACATTGAGATTAATAGGTAATAAATGGGACCTCCTGAAAATGAGAAGCTTCTGTAAGGCAAAAGGCAGAGTCAATAAGACAAAAACACAGTCCACAGAATGGGAAAAGATCTTCATCAACCCCATATCAGACAGAGGGCTGATTTCTAAAATAAACAAAGAACTCAAGAAGCTAGTCACCAAAACATCAAATAATTTGATTAAAAGGTGGGGTATAGAACTATACAGAAAATTCTCAATAGAGGAATATAAATGGCTGAAAGACACTTAAGAAATTGCTCAACTTTCTTAGTCATCAGGGAAATGCAAATCAAAACAACTCTGAGATACCAACTTACTCCTGTCAGAAAGGCCAAAATCAAAAACACCAATGACAGTTTATGATGAAGAGAGGGTTTGGATAAAGGGGCATGCTTCTCCAATGCTGGTGGGAGTGCAAGCAACCACTCTGGAAATCAGTGTTGTGGTTTCTCCAGAAAATGGGAACCAGCCTACCTCAAGATACAACAATTCCACTCTTAGGCATATACTCAAAGGATGCACATTCATACAACAAGGACATCTGTTAAACTATGTTCATAGCAGCATTATTTGTAATAGCCAGAACAAAGAAGCAACCTAGATGCTCCTCAACCAAAGAATGTTTACAGAAAAAGTGGTACATTTACACTATGGAGTACTACTCAGTGGAATAAAAAAAAAAAACAATGGAATCTCCAAATTTACAGGCAAATAGATGGAACTGGATGAAACCATACTAAGTGAGGTAACCCACTCACAGGAAGACAGACATGGTATGTACTCACTCATATATCTCATATATGGATATTAGACATAGAGCAAAGGATTACCAGCCTACAATCCACACCTGCAGAGAGGCAAGGAAACAAGGAGGATCTTAAGGGAGACATACATGGTCCCCCAGTGAAGCAAAAAAGACAAGAGCCCCTGAAGAAACTAAATCATGGGGGTAGGGGAGAGTGTGGGAGGAGAGAAGGGGGAGGAGAGCATGAGGGACCAGGAAGATTGAGTGGGGAGAGGAATAGAGGAGAGCAAATAAGAGACACTTCAATAGAGGGAACCACTATAGGTTTAAAGAGATCCACAAGGATGACTACAACTGGGAACCTAAGCAACAGTGGAGAGGCTACCCTAAATGCCCTTCCCCTATAATGAGAATGATGGCTACCTTAAATGCCATCATAGAGCCTTCATCCAGTAGCTGAAGGAAGGAGAAGTAGAAAACCACAGCTAAGCACTGAGCCCAATTCCTGGAATCCAGTTTCAGAGAGGGAGGAGAATGGTGTCAGGAGTAGGATCATCCCATGCCCCAAGGTTCCCAGACAAAGTGGTAAACCTGCTGCCACAGCCTGCCCTATCTGGCTGCTGAGAGGCATCGGAGCAGCTTCCATATGCTTGCACCATCCCATTGCTTCTGGAATTTAGACTCGGTACTCCCAAGATGATAAAGACAGATCCAGATAAAGAAAAACTTCTAAAGGTTTACACTGCGTTTAAAAATATATGTAGGCTTATGAGAAAAGGAAGCAGAGGCAGGCAGATTTCCACAGAGAAACCCTGTATCGGGGGAAAAAAGAAACAAAAGAAAGTAAAATAAAGTAATAAAGAAACCACGTAAAGATGGAAAATACAGAGAGAATCTGCATACTATATGCCATATTGTTGTCTTTAAATTGTTTGATTGCCGAGGAAAGAATTACTGCTGCTAAAATACATTTGATTATAAATGCTGCTAAATTAATCCAACTTATACATTTTAAAAATGCTTTAACTTCAACATTTAAGTCTAAGGACAGGCTACTTAGAAATAAAGGTTTTACTTGTATTTCCACAGAAAATCAAAAGCTGTTGATTTCTTCCAGACTAATATGGTTTGACCATGCAAGACCCCCTGAATCTGAGATGATACAGCCTTACAGACTACAATAACAAGGACTTGGTCAGGTTTCTATGTTTTTTCATAATCCCCATGGTATATGAACATCGCCCCCAATCAGCAGGAAGTAGTTTAGAAGGAATGACGCCCAAATTCCCAAATATTGTTTATAAATGTTTGTTTTCATTTAAATGGGGTTAGTTATAAATGATAATGAGCATAGTCAATTTTTTTTAAGAAAGAAAAGGGGAATAGGATATAGGAATGAATACTTTACTAGGGGGGACCAAAGTAATTCTGCTATGGAATAATTTGAGATCCAGTCTTTGGTGTCACTAAACATGGAGCGCCGGAAAGCTCTGGCCCACTATTTTATTGTTAATGCCAGTAGGGCTACTATTGTTTCCTATGGCCTCAGGGTAATATGCCTCTTATTTCCATCTGTATGTGCCTAAGCATCCAAATAGGCCCTCCCCTGGGTGGAGGTGCTAGAGGTGTGTGAGTAACTGGTGAGGACAGGAGGTTAGGAGTTAGGGACAAGCGGCAGAACAAAGAGGGAACAAAGAGAAAAATGATTCCCTCGTGGTGTTGGCAGGATGGTTAAGAAACACCAGAAAAGATGGCTAATAAAGAAATGACTCTAGTTCTACAACATGGAACTGAGAGCTCTCTGAAGATAACAAGATGCCTGTATTTGATCTTTATCGCCATTGGGTTGCTGGGAGCTTCCAGGTCCACACCCCCCCACTCAGGCCGAACCTCATGGACTAAAGCTGAGACAAGCAGGGTCACGACACTTTACATTGGTATAGATTTTCATTCATTGATACAACTTTAAGGTCAATTTTGTGATATGTATATGTCTCCTCTTGTTTAGGTATTGTGTTTATACAGATCTTTAAAAATGATATACATAATTAAATACAGGTTATATAGTTACCTATAATAGTCAGAACTTATAATTAGGTTAGTTAGATTTTCTAGATATAGCGATGTATTTGAGATGGTTAGGAATTCTTCAAACCTTTCAAAGACCTACAGAAATATGGCATTTAAATGGTTTAGGGTTTTTCTTGGCAATGAGACACAACTGTTCCTGGCACACCAATTCTTCAGAAAGAAGAATGGGCATGGAAGAATTTCAACATGGCAAGATTAGCCATTTGGGCAAGAAACTGCTCTTGCCTGGAATGTTTGTTACGGTATAAGCTGGACATACAGGACCCACAAGAAAGTTACTGCTGAACTTACAAAACAAGACAGTACTGAAGGGTTCCTGTTAAAATGGAGAAGTGTGCTAGACACACTATGGCCTATAGGCTGAAGATGGATGCCCCAACATTACAGAGGAATTTTGGGTGACTGTCCAGGTAGCAGATGTCTCTGTCAGTTCTAGAGTTTATATATTATCCTTCTGTGGTCTTTGATAGAGTTGAAGACAGATAGTTATGGTTATAGTTTTCTTCAGTTATTATAAAAGATAAGTTACCCTTCTTTTTATTTAGACAGAAAAGAGGAGATGATAGGGAAAGTACTTCTGTGTATGTTTATCTTATTGATTGTTGAATAAAATACTGTTTGGCCAATGAGACAGCAAGTTAGATGGAACTAGGAGTCAAAGAGGATTCTGGGAGATGTAGTAGAGAAGTGGTGATCCAGGCAGGAAGTGACATAGCAAGGAGACTCATATTTGAATGAGGAGAAATGGGAAGTTCCCTTTTTTCCCCTCTGCTCCTGCTCCAGTGGCACAATGTGATCCACCAGCAAGGAGGGTCGCCAATAAGGCGTCCAATAAGATAAGTCTTATAAAATATATAGATTTATGATTGTTAAGACTCAGCTAGCAGATGAGAAGTCCTAGTCATTGGCCAAGCAGCATTGTACCTAATACAAGTTTCTGTGTATTCATTTGGGCCTAACTCGGGCAGGTGGCTAGCATAAAGCTCACACATGGCAGTGGGGGTTCAGGCAGCTTTTGGTGGAAAGATTTATCGTAATAGAGGAATGACCAACAAAGGGGTCAAAATCATGCTGAGAAAACCACAGAAGCAGCTTACCAGAACAAGTGGGAAGTCATGGACCCTAGTCTGACAGCTGGGGAACCAACATAAGACCAAACCAGGCCCTGTGATTGTGGGTGTCGGCTAGGAGCACTGGGTAGTCTATATGAATACTCACAGTGGAACTGGGATGTATTCCTAGTGCAATAAGGGACTTCAGGAACCCATTTCTCATGGAAGGATACTCTCTTACCCTAGATACACAGGGGAGGGCCTAGGCCCTGCCCCAAATGACTTGACAGATTTTTATGATCCCTCATGGAAGGCCTCACCCTCCCTGATGATTGAATAGGGGTGGGATGGGGGGGTTGGGGGACATGAGAGGATGGGAGGGAGAGGGAACCTGGATTGATATGTAATATGATATGTTTCTAATTTAAATAAAATTTATAAAAAAGAAATATCAAGTTAGATTGCATACAACAAATAATATAGTATGGCAAACTTGTTCTACAATCCCTTATTACATGCTAAATCTTACTCCTATACCCAGGCAGAAATGCAGCTACTAACCCCCCATCATGATCTGCATTTATAGCAAATGCAGACCATCAAACATGTAGTGAGAAGCTCAGTTACAGCAATATTCCTATGTCAAAGTTCCTTGTTGATGGCCCAGGGACTATTGTGGAAGCACTAATGGAAAGACTTACAGACTGAACACCCAGAATTCTGCAGTGCAGCTGCCTTTTCTAGAAATAGCAGCATATACAAGACCAGAATATTGGCAATGTCAGTGGATGTCCATTTCCATTTACATGGAAAAAGGAGGTTCATGGAGTCCTACAAAATAGACAAAAGACTATAGGCAACTAGTGACTGATGAATATAGCCTTTCCCAGTGATGAGTGCCTTACTGGTTGTCCACCATAGAGTGATCAGCATTGAGATCATTTACACACACAACAAGAAAATCTAACCTAGCAGGTGATATTTATATATTTATTTATATGCATTCACACATATTTATAATAGCAATAACAATTAAAGAAAAATATGTAGAGGGCCAAAGCACATGAGAGTGGTTCAAAGAAGGGTAGCTAGGTGTGGGTTCAGTCAGGAAAGGGAAGGGTAGAAAGTGACAAATTCTGCTTTAAATTAAAAACATATTTTTAGGAATTTCATTTTGTCAGTTAAAGTATTGATCTGATTTAATTTAAGGTCCCGAGGCAAAGGTTTCATTAAAGTAGTTTTTCTTGGATTTTCCTGAGATATTAACTCGATATATGTAACAGTAAAAAGGCAGCAGCCAAGACAAGAAACATGGCCAGAGTGTTACCTCTGTGGACAGTGGGAATCCATACAGAGGACACAAGTCTGAATTAGACCACTAAAGAACTGAGGAGCTCCAAATAAATCCCAAAGTAAGTATAGCTGGAAGCCTTCTGCACAAGAAGGAACTCAGGCTAGCATTCCTGAAGCACAGATCTACAGTCAGGGAGATCCCGACATGGGATTGCAAGTGGTGAGAGTCAGGATACATGGAACACACACTATGACCCTGGAGAGACCCTCAAAGCTCTTGTCTTTCTAAGTGCAACATTATTATGATCATTTAATCATTGAAGGGGTGTTTATTATATGAATTCTCTGTGCTTTTGGAGCTCAGTAATGACTCAAAATAAAACCAAGAGAGAAGGCAAGATTCATGCCTCCACTGATAAAATGTAATGTAACGTATTAAAACAGGTTGTCACCAAAATTTTACTTTCTGTTTTGTTTTTGATTCCTCTGCACATATCTTTGTCTCAAATTCATATTTTATTTAGGAAGTACTGTTTTTCTCTTTGTAATGAAACTGTCACTGATTTCTTGTTAGTGGCTACCACAGTGGAATGGAGCAGGGAAGATACTGAAAATGGGTATGTCCAAATCTATTTCAGAAGATTAGAAAAATGCCTTGTGTAGTTGAAATTTCATATATCATTTTCAAATCTAGCATGTCACAACATACACATATTTAGTAAAGATGTCAAGTATCACCTGGACATTAGTACACAATAATATATGTTCTCATATATTAACAGGTCAAATAGTTTCATCTTATGATGGAAATAGAATGTTGAGGGTGTTGTTTTCAACTCATATGTACAGAAAACAAAACATGGAAGCAGTTAAGATGCATAAGTTAAAACAGGATATAAGTGACATTATTCACATTGGAGACTCTTTGAAAATGATTTCTAACCCTGGGTTCCTTCACAGAATTTCTCAAATACACCAGCTCTCAGAATAGTTTAGGAATACATTATTTATTTTAATTATGAATGATGTTGTAATTAGAAATACTTTACATGAAAAATACATAGCTTGTGACAAGTACATAAACTTAAAAAAAAACTATGCAGTATTGTAACCAGGTAGTTTTTCAATTTTTATTTAGATTAGAAACAATCTTATTTTACATACCAGTTCTATTTCCCTCTCCTCCTGTCCTGCCATTCCCCCGACCATGTCCTGTTCCACTCCCCATCTAAGCCTCAGGGAGAGTGAGGCTTCTCATGGGGCATCATCAAAATCTGTCATCATTTGCGGCATTACCTAGACACTCCCCTGTGTATCTAGGATAAGAGAGTATCCCTCCATTGGGAATGGGCTCCCAAAGCCCATTCATGCACTAGAGATACATCCTGGTTCCACAGCCCGAGGCCCCATATACTGCACAAGCTGCCCAACTGACACTCATTTTAAGGGGGCCCGGTTCAGTCTTATGCTGGTTCCTGAGGTGTCAGTCTGGAGTCCATGAGCTCCCCCTTGTTCAGGTCAGCTGTTTCTGTGGGCTTCCCCAGCATGTTCTTGATCCCTTAGCTCATCACTTCACCCTTTCTACAACTGGATTCTAGGAATTCAGTTCAGTGTTTAGCTGTGGGTGTCTGCTTCTGCTTACATCAGCTACTGGAAGAAGGATCTATGATGACATTTAAGGTAATCATCAATCTCATTAGGAGAGAAGGGCATTTATGGCAGCCTCTCCACTATTGATTAGATTCTTAGTTGGGGTCATCCTTGTGGATTCCTGGAGATTTCTATAGTGTCAGGTTTCTCCTAAAGCCCATAATAGCCCCCTCTTTTAAGGTATCTTTTCCTTGCTTTCCTTCTCTGTTTTTCCTCCAACTGGAACTTCCTGATCCCTCATGTTCTCCTCCCCTCTCCCTTTCACCTTTTCTTTCTCCTACCTCCCTCTCCCTCCTCCATACTCCAAATTTACTCAGGATGTCTTGTCCCTTTCTTTCCCCTTCTCAGGGGACCATGTGTGTCTCTCTTAGAGTCCTCCTTGGTTCCTAGCTTCTCTGGGGTTGTGGATTGTAGGCTGGTAATCCATTGCTCTATGTCTTACATCCACTTATTAGTGAGTACATAACATGTTTTTTTTTCTGTGTCTGGATTACCTCACTCAGGATGGTTTCTTCTAGTTCTATCCACTTACCTGCAAATTTCAAGATGTCACTGTTTTTTTTTTTTTTTTTTTTTTTTCTGTTGAGTAGTAGTCCATTGTGTAAATGTACCACATTTTCTTTATCCATTCTTCTGTTGAGTGGTATCTTGTTTGCTTCTGGTAACCTGATGGTTTCTAAGTGTTCAGAATTTCTCTGCATTTGTAAATTATTGTACGCAAACTAAAGCTAAAGCTGTACTGATATGTTAATTTTAAAATTGATTTTATTTATATTTGTTTTAAAATAATTAATGCATAATAAAAGGTTTTTTTACTTTAATTTTTCAATATTTTATGAGTGTTTTCCCCTGCTTCCAAGTGAAAGAATTACAAACTTAATCAATTATAGGGATGAATCTAGAAATTTATTGTTGAGCCTAAAGCAAGAAAAATTGTTCTGTCTTTCTTTATCCCTTAAGAAGCAGGAAGCTAATGGAAGCTTAATTTCTACCAACCAACAACCAAATGTCTCTGTATATATGTATTCATATGGTTCATTTGAAAGTACTATGTCCTAGGTCTAAACAGAATCAGTTAGATTCCATTTAAAAATTACACAATTTCAATGATAACCAACTTTTAATTGAACGAAGACAGTTAACTATCACATGTTAAAAAGAAGTGATTTTCCAGAAATAAAACATTTAAAAAGTAAAACAAATATCTTGATTTCTGAATGTAGGCACTATAACTGAATTTTGTAATCTAGTTTGATTCAGACATCATTTTTTATTGAGTTGTGATTTTCACTTCAGGGCAATAAAAATGTATTACCTTTTCTATAAACTTGCTTTAAATGCATTTTTGTTGCCATAACAACCAGTCTTTTCTACCTTGCCATTTATACTTATTTTTAAAACACCTAGCATTTTTTATACCTTAAAATGATCCAACTATAAGAATTTGCCTTAACTAAAGAAGACTGAAAAATGATTTCAAATTTAATTTTGAATCAATAATATTGTCAATATTTTATCTATTTCTGTAGTCCTACTGTTCTAGTTAATTCTCATTGTGATCAAATACTCTGACCAATCCAATATGGATAGTAAGAGTTTATCTTAGCTTTGCTTCCAGGTCAAAATCCATCCTTGAGGGCAGCAAGTAGAGGAATTCAAACTTCTAGGAATGAAAGCAAAAGTTACTTGGTGAGTTGCTTCCTGGTTCACTCCATACCTTGTTCTCTGACTGATTTACTTTTCCAAACTATGTTTTGGAAAATAACGTGTAATTTCGTTGTTTTTACCCCCTTTCTTTTCCTCCTCCATCCTTCCAAACAACCCACTTGTTCTTCCTCAAATACACACTCTTTATTTTGTTAATTATTGATATATCACCCTCTATATTCTGTTACTTTTATATGTATGATTCTAAGTCTGCTCATAGAGAAAAACAATAAATATGCTTATATAGTAGGGGGAAATTTCTTGGGGCATACATCTAGTCAGAAACTACAGGTGACTAAAAAGCTGAGACTGGGAGAAATAGTCTTTCCTAGGAAAGAGACGCCAAACTCATTAACAAATATCAAGCGGTCTGCCATTAATTCTGCCAGCTTTCTTATAAAGTCCAAATTTACCTGCCTACAGATGTTGCTACTCACAGTTGGCTGGGCCCTCCCATCTCATCCATCAGTCAAGGCAATATCTTTTAGACATGTCCACAGGCCAAAAAAGGCAATTCTTTCATTGAGATTCCCTCTTCCCAGGTGACTCTAAGTTGTGTTGAGTTGACTAAAAGAAATAATACTCCTAGTATTCCCAACTCTACAGAAACAACTAGTAAAACAAAATAGTTAAGAATTGTGAAACATAATTTAAAATATTGAACTATTATTGGTCTGGGATATATGACTGGCGAGCTCTATTGTCTCAGGCATAAAACATCAAATGGACAGTTTGAGTCAAACAAATTATTTTTCTAGGTTACACTGTTATGAATTTAACACTGTTCATTTAGAGATTTCCTGTCCTTAATAGCCAACCTTGAAGTATACATAAGGTAAATCCATTCAATTATAACCATTACTATAGATGAAGTTTAATTGCAGCTTTTGATGTATGTGTGTGTGTGTGTGTGTGTGTGTGTGTGTGTGTGTGTGTGTGTGTATGTATGTATGTATGTATGTATGTATGTGTGATATTCCAAGGCATGGATTTTGACCTGAAACAGGACTTAGAAGAGAGTGACTGAAACAATCTAAGAAGAAAATATTTGACAATTGGAAATCATTTCTGTGAATACTTGGGAAATCAAACATAAGCAAGGACATACTCGTGCTACTAACTCGACATTTTACTCAAAGATAAACGTGCAAGTGCTTCATGAAGGAAATCTTCATTAGCATTGAAAGCCTCTAAGGCTAAAATGAAAATCTGTGAAGAGTTAGAAGTTAAATAGTAACTGAAACATGGATAAAGATAATTACTTTTCTTTAAATAACAATCATTGAGGTGGAATAAGTTAGGTATGTAATTTCATGTTTAAAGCTCTAATTTCATCTAAAAGCTTGGTAAAGTCTTAGCAATTTGAATGTTTGTACTTCAGGGTTTTTCTGAAAAATCTCAATTTCTCCCTCTCTGGCTGTAGACATGGAGTTGCTCCTGTGTTTTCACTACCACTACCTAGTAAGCAGCCAAGACTAAAGCCCTGAGCCATGGAAATTCACACTCCGACTCCCTAAGCCTTCTGAGATAATCTAAGCATATTTCTGATGTGATTCTTTGTATCCATTACATTATGAAGGTGATTTCTTCATAAGAATTTGAGTGAATATGACCTATGGCAGTTACATGCATCTATGAACATGTCAGATGTCATGACAGAGGTGAAAACATCTAAAATCTTTCCTTGTTGCATTGAGAGAGCAGACAAAGATATTTTAAAATAACTAAATTTTGAGTGTTTATCTACCAATTTCTTTTTATTTTATGTGGCTGTCCTAATTCTGTAAGCTGAGTTTAGAAGGCTACTCATACTTGATTTTGCATGACAAGCAGAAAGGGGCCTGAAGAGTTTTCCATTGACAAATGCAGATTAAAGAAGGTAGGATCACCACGCTGTTTAAGTTACTATAGCTCTATAGTACAACTTGAAATAAGGGATGGCAATGCCTGCGTCAGTTATTTTTATATTCAGGATTTCTTTCCAGCTATTTGATTTTGTGTGTTTGTGTGTGGTTGCTTGTGTGTGTGTTTCCTACAAAGATGAAAATTATACTTTCAGTTCCTATAAAGAATTACATTTGGAAAAAAAACAACCAGAAAAAAGGATCATCAGCCGAAGATTGTCACTGTCCCATCAGATGGACTGCTGAAACCCATTGAGGCACTGCTGATCTGATATTTTCTAGGTAGGGAAAATACAAGCTTACATTTTGTGTTTAGATTTATTTTTGATTTTTATTTATGTTTCTGTGTATGTTTCTCTTTCTCCTCTCTCTCTCTCTCTCTCTCTCTCTCTCTCTCTCTCTCTCTCTCTGTGTGTGTGTGTGTGTGTGTGTGTGTGTGTGTGTGTGACATGTATGATGGTACTTTTGAGGTCAGAAGAGGGTGTTGGCTCCCCTGAAGTTAGAGTTTTAGGAGGTTATGACCCAAGAGAAATGGAAGCTGTGAACCAAACAGCAGTCCTTTGGAAGTATAGGTGATGCATTTAGATTCCAGAATGTTGCATGAAAAGGACAATGCAAGCAAGGAAGGGATTTCTCTAGTCATTCAGGTCATGAGGGGTTAGTGTGTCTGTCCTGATATTTTAACATATATTAAAAAATAACATTTTGCAAGTTGCCTCCAGTCTTACAATAATTACCAGGATTTTGGGGTAAGTAACTTACATTTTTGTAATTGTATGATTACAGTTCCTGACAATTAGGTTTAAAAAAGGAAAGGGGTAAATGCTCACAGTATCAAGTTTATTGTGCACACATTTGATGCTCATATTGTTTTTTTTTCTCATGGAACATTTTTTGGAGATGAACAGAAATAGCTCAATTTGGGGACAATTTACTATACAGAAAATGAGATGTGAGACACTGAAATCTGTGTTAGAACTATTATTCTGATTTTAAATATGCTCACAGGCTGACATGTCTTCAGAAAATCAAATCACACACTTGAACATTCTATGCAAATAAGCTTTAAATCTAGTTTTACTTTATTAAATAAGCCAGGACCAAAAGTAGAAATCATGTGCTCCTCAGTTTCTTAAGTGAAATATTTACACTTAATGCTATTGCATATAAAGATTGAAATAAGTGCAAAACTTATTAATATCTCAGCAATAGAAAATAGACAATAAGAATGGAAAGTGGGCCAGGTAGAAGTGGTGCACGCCTTTAATCCTGGCTCAAGGCAGAGGAAGGTGGATCTAAGGAGTCTGATCTAAAGAGAAAGTTCCAGGAGAATCAAGGCTACCAAAGAAACCCTGTCTGGAAAAGAAAAACAAAACAAAACAAAAACCAAACAAACATTAAATGAATGCTAGGACAAGGTTTGGCTTTTGTACTTAATAACTAAATGATATATTTATTTCTCCAGTCTCCAGGCTGAAGAAAACAACAAATATACACATAGCATTTTTATTGATAAAAATAGATTTTTTTCATATAACATGTTCTAATTGGGAATTACCCTTCTCCATATCCTTCCATACTCAATCCACCTCCCTTCCCACCCAATCCATGCCCTTTTTTCTCTATCTCATTAGAAAACTGGTACCTAAAATTAATAATAACATGGAATAAGAAAAAAATAAAATTGAACAAACAGAATAGGACAAACCAAGCATAAAAACCAAGAAGAGTATCCCAAGAAAAAGCACAGGAATCACTACAGATGCAGAGACACACATGTACTCATAGCTATCCCATTAAAAATACAAAACCAGAAATATTGGCTTCATTTTGTATTGGTCATCTGCTGATGGCCTTGGGACATACTGGGATCTGTGATTTGTACACCTAATGAGACTCTGTTGTAAGAACACAATTTTCCTTTGCAAGAGTTAATCAATTGGAGACAGCTTCTATGTTAGGGAAAGGGGTATGTTTCCATTTCTCTTCTCAGTGCTGGGGCCCCTTCTAGCTTAGACTCCTATCTTTAGCTACACTACCACAATCTCTTTGAATTCCTACGTGTGTGGGTCCTGCTGTGTTTCAAAGGCCTTGTTTTCTTGGTGCACTCAAATTGCTTTGGCTCTTACAATATTATCATCTCCCTATTCACAGGTTCCTTGAGTCTTGTGGGGATGGATTTAATGAAGACATCATATTTAAGACTGAGTGTTCCAAAGTCTTCCCTCTCTGCACATTGTTCAAATGTGAGTCTCTATTTCTTCCCACCTACTGTAGGAAAAAGATGTTCCGGTGATGGCTGAACATGACTGTGACCTAAGAATATAGAATAGTATTATTAGAAATCATTTTGTTGTTACATTTTTAGTAGAACAATAGTATTTCATTTTCCCCTGGGTCTATTTTGTTATCTAGACTTAAGTCTTGACTTTCTGAGCACTGCTGGATATGGGTGACAGGTCATGGAGTGGGCCTTAAATTCAATCATGTATGACTTGGTTACTCATACACAACTCATTGAAAAAACCAATTTGGTGTCTACCTAAAGACTTCACCTGTACCTACTAGTGTTTATAATACAAGAAGATACTCTGCATGTTACCAAAGGAGACAGGCAAACACAAACTCTTCCATGTACAATAGAAACATAATTCTAGTATAAAAATTTTGAAAATGTCAGATACTATTCTTTGTATATTTGGTAGTATCTGTGCAGTCCTAGTTGGATGAATTTGCCTCCTACAAGCTGCATAGAGGAAGGTATAAGCATATGTTTGAATTAGAATGTCAAATTCAAGTTATGAAGACATCATTAGCATAGAAATGAAGTGTCAAACCATATATGAAACAATATTTTCATTCAGTTTTTTTTTTTTTTTTGCTTTTGTCCTTTCCTCTTTTGATTGAGGACTTTTCATTTCCTTTATAGCTCAATTCCTGGAAACTACAGTTCAACAATCTGCTCTTTGGAATCTCTTCTAAAACTACTCATACATGGATGATGGGCATGTTTGATGCCTAAGAAGGACCATAAAATTCTCTTTCTATTTTTCTATTGGTTGTCAAGGATACTTGGGTTTCCAGGTGCAGGTGTCATCAGTCATCCCATGTCATGTGGTGTAAATTAAAAATGTCTCCATACTCTTGGAGACAAAAATTTTACAGAACTAAAATATAAGGCTTAAGTAGTCAGAGCATGAATATGCCAATCAAAGACCTCAGTAGGGGAGAGCTCAGTATTCACCATTGCATATTTACAATGAAGCACTTTAGGACCAAAGCTCTCAAGGTGGAGTTGTGATGGGGTGGGAGCTGAAGAAAGACCTATCACAAGATTAACATGTGAGAGTACAGAGAGTAGTAAAGAGTGATTGTAACCCTTTCTTATCTGGACATCATTTAAAGAACAGCATGAAAGTTCCAGATTGATACCAACTTTATTTTTCATGTCTTATGAGTCAGTTGTGTGGTCTCTTTAGCAATAGCATACAACTATAAAGTCCTGCAGAGTAACTAAGACTAGTACTAAGAGCCTTGAATGTTTGAGGGGTATCTGTAGGAGCCCACTGACCAATAACTTGATAAGAGGGAATCCATATCGACACTGGCATGGCTTGTTCACTTATGATATCTGGGGGAAGCATTGTTTCCTCATTATAAGGTAGCTCCATTTAAAGCTGATTTACATATGAATATATTTTAGGAATATTCTACAATAGTATATTTTTACATGGCATTTTCAAAGGTCTTTAGTGTTAGTTATCCTTACCCATGTTCTACCATGCTCTCTCACCTCCACCATATATATTCTCCACTTTTTTTCTTTCCTACTGACTAACTATCTTTATGCAGAAGTGTTCTATGTATGATACTGGAAGAACAATTACTGATTGCAAAGGTAGCTTCACAAGATGGAACCAAATGCCTGGTATTGTCAACTGCTGAGTGGGTTGGAAAATGCAGTATTCCATTTCTGCTAAAGCATATACTGATAAACTTATCCCTAAGTGATTATCTTTACAATATAAATTAATATACCTCTCAAATATTATCCTAGGAGCTTCTTTTTTATTTTAGATGTCCAGAAATACAGAGATCAACAACTGGTCAAGATGCATGGTATAAGACACCATGGGGTGCTGGGCTCTGAATCTATATAATACCCCTTCCCCTCAAGATTCATGGATTACTGGGTACATATAGCAGAAAGACGGCAAGAGTCAGAATGAGTGGATATCTCTAATGCAACAATAATTACTGGACATGATAGCACAGTCGGATACATGACATTACAGAGGCTGGGACTACATTCAGAAGAATAAACCAGTAAAATGTTCAGTGTGGATGAGAGAGAGAATCATGAATTCCTATTCCTTATGAAGAAATACTAGTAATTGATAGCTTCTGGTGGAGAGTAAGTTTTCTTAATTTTGAAAAAAATATAAAGCAATGGGACTCTTTACTTATAATAACCAAGTTAACAGTGAAAGCAGGTAAGGAAGAAATACTATTTTATATTAGATATATATGAATATATCAAGTAAAATGAAATCATTTATTGAGCTATTTGGAAAGTTACCGATACTTAAGAGATTTTAACTGCAACACTAACTGCAAATTCATAATTAGTTCTGTATATGCATATATATGTATACTATATTTATTTGTTATTATTATTTCATTTTATTTTTGTTAGTTTTCAGACAAGTTCTCATGTAGCCGAGGCTGTCCTCAAATTTGTTTCTTAGCCAAGGCTACCCTTTAACCCCTGACTCCCCTGATTCCACCTCCCAGGTACTAGAATTGTAAGTGAGCACAAACATACTTTGTGTGTAAACTTATTTCATTTACTGCTAATGATTCATAGTGGGAAATTTTATAGTTGCAAATTAGCAAAATGTCTTTTAAAAATAAACTCTTAGAAAAAAATCCTTAATGGATTTTTGTTGCTTCAGTTGAGCTGCTTCACTTTGTAATTCTGTGTGTAGGTGGAAGGTTTTGTAGACATTATATAATTTGGTGGGAGGGCATAAAACCCTAGTGAATGATTAATTATGCATATGAGACTTAAAGAAGGAGATGAAATAACCATTAGACCTCTTGTGGATAATCCATAAACAATGAATTATTGCTTTATAAAGCTGTTTTCTTCTAGAAATGCTATTCTGTTACAGAAGTTTTATTAGTAATTTTAAAATATACCTGTAATATATTAGTATTCATAATACTCATACATGTACAATAGAGAAATGAAGTATCTCAATCATCAATTCTATCATATATATATATATATGTATATATATACATATATATATATATATATATATATATATATCATTTGTCATCCATCATCTCTTTCTGTCTGATCAGTGTGTGTATAGTCTTTGTAAATTTTCATAATTATATAATTAACTTAAGTTTTTACTTTCTTACAGTTCCATGAATAGATCTATTATTACAATGCAAAGTTATTTGATTCTGAATTTCAATTTTAACCAATTCTTTCAAATGGAAAAGATAGTTTTAATTCTTTCACTTGATGAATTTTCCAAGAACACTATAGTTTCACAATGTTTCAGCTCTCATACACTTTCAGATGTTACCCTTGCCATTTTATTTCACACTCATTCACATTGATTACCTCACCAGAGAAAGTTCTGCATTTCTGACTTCATGCTTTGTTGTGGAAAGTTGTTATCTTTGAAAGATGCCATGGACCCATCCTTGAAGCAATGAAGCAAGTTACTAACCTTGGAATTTGCATCTCTGTACTCTGTACTGCCTCCGGTACTTGATCAGTCTCATTTTTTATGGAAAGACACACTTTCCTCATAGAAACAGAATGAAGCAGGAGTGAGGATAGGGGGAGAATTTTGTTGAGCATCAGTTGGAATTTGTGTCATGCCCAGAGTAAAAATATGTTGAAAATCTCTCATCATTGTCATTGTACAAATAAAATAATAAGAAATAACTAAAATTATATAACAAGTTTCTCAGACAAAAATGAATTCAGGAGTGCTCTAGTGTAGATAGTATCTCATATTTCTTAAACCACAAAGTAAATTAAAAATACATATATTCAGTATGAGACAGAAATTGCTTACAGTTTCAGACTAGACATTAAAGTCCAAATGGTTTTCTCTTAAACCATTATGATTTACCTAGAAAATGTTGTTAACCTATTTATATTTTTATGATTTGTCAATAATATTTGTTGACTCTTTCTTCAAAACTTCAAAATTTTGTTTCCATTCATTTTTTTTTCTGACTTAAGATCTAATTCTGTAGTTTCTGTTATTCTGGAATTCATTGTACAGTTAAGCTCGTCCCAAGTTTGCCATCAGCTACCTGCTTTTGGGTCCTGAGGAAAGGTATTATTGATGAGAACCATTAGAACTTATGGTTAAGCAACTGCTTCATAAGGGAATACATCCTTTTTATATATAGTATTAAGGCTTTACTCTGTGGTATGCTTTGTCCAACAGTCTATATGCACAGTGAATCACCGTAGGTTTAAAATATGAGACTCTTGGAAAGTAATTGCTTCTTTAGTTTGATTTCTGGCCAAAAAAACAAAATGAGATTCTAATGAGTGTTTAAAAATTCACGTGACTACAGAAAATAAGCCTATCTTAACAAAATCAAGGAAATTTGACTTACTTTTCTCATAACATAAGGGAACTAAAATGGTTCATAGAAGGATTCAATGTATTTAATATGGCAGCATTAATTTGTTTAATTCAGATTATTGACAAATTAAAAATTTCAGAGTCTGCAACTTGAAATCAAGATAAGATTTCCATGTTGCTTATGATTCATATAAATATAAAAATTAAATACTGTAATATTCCTGCAGATTTTGTAGAAATGCTTTTCAAATAATTTCATATTTTCTCCTTGTTAGTAGACATTTTTTCCAACACGTCACTGAAATAGGAATTCTAGCACTCTGGGGTTTGAGGTTCTACTCCACATCCACAGAGCTCTGTCAGCATGCTCAGCTGGAAACTTGGACCTACAACTATTACCATTATTTTGTAGCATTCCCCCAACAAACGTCAGCTTCCTTAGAAGATCATGTGTGGCTGAGTCTGTTTGTGATCTAAAATAGTTTAAATCTTAATGTAGGTTAATAATGAAATCTCTGACAAGACTAACATGGGAGTCTCTTAATGATTTGGTAATGTTTTGATAATCCAGAAAATATGTTTGAAAAAAATTTACACTTGCAAATTTTCTCTAAGTGAAAATATTCCATCTGCTCAAAAATGTTTAAAAATGCCAAAAGCCTTCACCACAGTGCAGGGACAAGAGATTCAGAGTGAGAATAAGCAGTTATATGGTTTATTTTTTTTAAAGATCCCTCTTGATGAAACAAATAATAAAAATTGCTGATTTTTTTTTAATTTTGAGGAGATAATGCAACTGTATGATAACCTCTAAAGGTAACTGACTCGGGGAATTATCAGAGATCCCTCAGCTGTGGCAAAATGTGTCCTGAATGCTCCCATTAGTAGAGCTAAAAGGGATACTTAAAACCTTATTAGTTTAGAGCATGAAGAAAAAAAGCAAGTTTTATATGAAATAAAGTGCTGAATGTACTCCCCTGAGACACCTTTTAGGAACATTCATCATTCATCGCTCCAGTTGAGGAAGTTTTGACAATGTTCTTCGTAAGTCACCTTTAATGCTACTCTGCAAAGCTCATGAGGCTGAGCCATTGACTGCAGGTATCCGCAAGTTAGCATGAATGATTGCAAGTCAGCTTGAGCTCTTTGTTACATTCTGAAGTTTCTAAGTGTCTAACCTCGAGAAGATGACAATTAATACTCTCCATTTTCACCTTTAGGTTTGCTCTTTTTCTAGTTTTAGCTTTCATTCGTTTTATATATGACTTACCATATTTACAGTCTCTTCCACTTTCTCATTCCTAATGTCATGGAACCAAGTTCCTGAAAGAGAAATTAACTTACACAATTAAAACAGAGGAAAGTGTGAATATTACAATTTTACTTTATTTCAATAAAGCAGCTTTACGATTTGACTTTCTTCCTCTGTCTCCCATCTTCTCTATTTCTCTCACTCCATTCCTTTCTCCTCCTCTTTACCCATCTTGTTTTCTTCTTTCCCCTCATGTTCTTTGTCTTTTTTCTTCTATGAAAACACCTGGATATTTCATTATGATCAAGCTTCAATGTGCTAGGTAATAAAAGAGTGCCAATCACCATAGGTATAGATGGATAAACAAGTGTTTAATTCTTTTCTTATATGAATTTAGAAAATTTTAGGTGTACTTTCAGGCATGAGATACTGATGGCTTTCATAGAAAAGCATGTACACACTAGAAAAGCACCTACTCGCGGCTTTTTGATGAGTAATGTCAGTGTTATCAAATACATAAACAGTTCTTCCCATGCAGAGGAGGGGAATGTGCTATGCAAAAGGAAGCCAGCATCACTTCCAATACTGTTGACATTCCTCAAAGTACTTTTACATTTGGATATGACGTCTTGTGAGAAAATAGCATGTTTGTTTTGAAATGGAATAAATGTGTTTCTATAATTCTGATAATAAAATGCTACTAAAATACATTCCTGCTAATAATATTAACCTAGGAAAGTTTGAGGTATACATTTTGAATTCATAGCCTTCTAATAGTGCAACCAAATAAATAAGATGAGATATGTGAAACCTTCAACTTATACGGCACAGAACAACTACTCTTCTAATACCCTTGTATTCTTTTGAGTATTGGGATACGTGGTCAAAGAGCAAACCTTTTTATCCACCTAATATTTCCTTGTTGAGGGACTCAAAACCAAGAGAGGCATGAAAGTCCCCTTACTAATACTGTTGTTTAAATGTCAAATTTGCCTTCTGTGATTCTTTTGTTATTACTCCTGTACATCTATATTCTAGTTATTACACCCCTAAGGCACTCAATTTGATTTCTAAATTTTGATTTTGAAATTTTTATTTCTAAATTTCTTTGCCTCCTGAATTAAGTTGAGAGTATATTTTCTGATTCTAATATTAATTAATTTATTAATAGTTAAATTATTTGGAAAGACTAAAGAGATTTTCAACCTACAAATAATTCAAGGACAATGAAATTCTGTTGAAATTCTTTTCACACTTACCATTTGTGGTGTGCGTATGTATGTGTGTATGTGTTTGTTCATATGTGTTCAGTGTACATACACTAATGTTGAGTGTGGTAGTTGGATGACAGGCATCATTTACCTGGTCTCAGACAAGGTCTCATGCTGTCTTTCATAGTTTTGCTAGGCTAATAGTTTTTCTAGACTTGTGGTTCTTCCAAGGATTCTCTTGTTTCTACCTCCTGTTTAGCTAGGTATGTTGTCATTATGGAATCATGCTATCATGCCTGGCTTAGGTAGGGTTTGGAAGGGTACCCCCAGAACCACTTCACTAAACATTTTTACATTTAATGTAACTTATTCTTACTCTTATGTGGGGAAGTATGTGTGTGAATAGTGTCAGTATATTTGTGTATGTGTTTACACGTATGCATGTGTGTATGTGTGTGCATATATGTTTGTGATGGCACATGTATGACTTGGCATGCATTTAGAAGGCAGCTTTCATGAATTTGTAATGTTCTACTCCCTGATATGAGACAGTCCATCTTTTGTTGTTTATTGTGAACACTGCATATTCCAGAGTAGTAGCTTCTGGAAATACTCTTGCTCCCCTTCCCATTTCACTGTAGGAGTGATGGGGAATATCTTTCTATGGATGTTTCTCTTACTGGCTGGTGAATAAAACACTGATTGGCCAGTATCCAGGCAGAAAGATAGGCAGGGGTAACAGAGGAGAATTCTGGGGAGAGAATGCAGAGAGAACCTTCCAGCAGACACCTTGTGGCTGTTGAAGGAGTTACATGCTGGAGCATTCTACGGTAAAATAACACAATCTAGAAATACATAGATTAGTAGTTATGGTTTAATAATTAAGAGAGAGCTAGCCAGTAAGTAGCCTAAGCCATTCGCCAAACAGTTTCTAATTAACATAAGCCTCAGTGTGTTTACTTGGGACAAAAAGGCTGTGGGCACCTGGCAGAACAGAAATTCTCTCCACATAGGAGTGCTTAGATTACATCCATCTATCTTCAATGGAATGACCAGTCAAAGTGAGGTTGTTAGGCAAGTGATTTTACCCACTGACCCTCTGTGCTTCCCCTCTGTCGAATTCTTAGTACAAATTATCCATCCACTATGTATGTTAAGGAATAAGAAGCAGGAAAAACATTCAAGGTATCTCTGTTCCAAGGGCTTACGAGACAGAGCAGCAACCTAAACAAAGATTCACGATGGCTTTTCTGTTTTTGTCCATTGTCTCCCACAAACCAATTATGGGAAGCCAACTAAGGAAACAAACAAACCCACAATGTTTTCTAGTTTATTATAGTTTGTTTCCTTTCCACTTTTGATTGTTTTACTGAGGCTTGAGTGCAGATTTATGAACTGAGCCAATTTAAAGAAATGGGCTATGCTTTGAAATTTTAAGCCAAATGGGAATTTTAGAAATCCTCTAAAATTACTTAATTTGTTTAGTTAGGAAAGTAAATGTCCCACAGTTTCTTCTATCTGACAATTATTGGCTTAAAGTAGATGTTAAAAAGTCACTCTTGTATCTGGCTTTCCATGTTGTTTTAATAGATTATTTCACTCCTTCTGTCACTTGAAGGACAATCAATTGATTACCACTCTTTTGGTCCTGTCACCATCAAGAGGAGAGCGTGTTTGCAGCCTGCTCTGAGGTAATCGTATAGTTCTTCCTCTCAAACATGACCCACTGCACTCATAGCTTCACAGTGACTAGTAACAACTCTCCTCTTTGAGTAAGAGAGTTGATTAAAAGAGTGTACTAGCTTCTTACTTTTTAACCAAAATATAAGAAGGGCCTAAATTTAAATTTAAAGAAAAAGATAAGATCTTATTCTTTTAAATAAAGCAAGTGAATTTTCACATACTCAGAAGGAATGTGAAATATTCAGCAACAACTTCAGTTGCTTTTAACTTTTTCATTAATCTTTTTTTTGACAGCCTCTTCAATCTTTTTCAAGTACTTTCTTTATGACTCTTTTCTACTTGAACGTCTTAATTTTACCAGATATGTTGGGTGTGAGCATGAACATAAAGTTATAGGAATGAATACTTTGCATTGGTATAGATTTTCATTCATTGATACAACTTTAAGGTCAATTTTGTGATATGTATATGTCTCCTATTGTTTAGGTATTGTGTTTATACAAATCTTTTACCTATAATAGTCAGAACTTATAATTAGGTTAGTTAGGTTTTCTAGATATACAGAGATGTATTTGAGATGGATAGGTATTCTTCAAACCTTTCAAAGACCTACAGAAATATGGCATTTAACTGGTTTAGGGTTTTTCTTGGCAGTAAGACACAACTGCTCCTGGCACACCAATTATGTCAGAAAGGAGGATGGGCATCGAAGAAACTCGTTATGGAGTTTGCTTTCAACATGGCAAGATTAATCATTTGGGCAAGAAACTGCTCTTGCCTGGACTGTTTGTTGCTGAATAAACTGGACATGCAGGACCCACAAGAAAGTTACTGCTGAACTTACACAACAAGACAGTACTGAAGGGTTCCTGTTGAAATGGAGAAGTGTGCCAGGCACACTGTGGCCTATGGGCTGAAGATGGATGCCCCAATGTTACAGAGGAACCTTGGGTGACTGTCCAGGTAGCAAGATGTCTCTGTCAATTCTAGAGTTTATATATTATCCTTCTGTGGTCTTTGATAGAATTGAAGACAGATAGTTATGGTTATAGTTTTCTTTAGTTATTATAAAAGATAAGTTATCCTTATTTTCTTTAGACAGAAAAGAGGAGATGATGGGGAATGTACTGTGTACGTTTATCTTATTGATTGTTAAATAAAATACTGTTTGGCCAATGAGACAGCAAGTTAGATGGGACTAGGAGTCAAAGAGAATTCTGGGAAATGTAGTAGAGAAGTGGCGATCCAGGCAGGAAGTGACATAGCAAGGAGACTCATATTTAAGTGAAGGAGAAACAGGAAGGGTCCCTTTTTCCACTCTTCTTCCCCCAGCACAGTGTGATCCACCAGCAAGGAGGGACACCAATAAGGCTTCTGATAAGATAAGTCTTATAAAATATATAAATTTATGATAATTAAGACTGAGCTAACAGATGAGGAATCCTAGTTATTGGTCAAGCAGCTTTGAACCCAATACAAGTTTCTGTGTATTCATTTGGGCCCTAACTCAGGCGGGCAGCTGGCATAAAGCTCACACGTGGCAGTGGGGCTCAGGCGGCTTTTGGCAGAAAGATTTATCGTAACATAAATTCACACCAATATGATTGTCCAAATATAGGCTAATCAAAGACAACTGGACATGCTAAAGTGGGTGGGGCCAGGGGAGTTTTTCATCACTTTTAGCTCTAATATTTGCATCACTTCATGGAATCTTTTGTGAAAACACTTAGGTGTTACCAGTTTTAGGATACTGGTGTATCCCTATGTCTTTGCAGTCTCTCCATTGCTCTTCCTGGTTCTACTGGAGCAAGATGTCTTTTACTGAAGTTCCTCCCTGATTTTGGTGGTTAGGCCTATGATGTCCTGTCATTTTCTTAGAAATTTCCTGACATTTGATACATTAAGTGCCTCTGCCAAAGAGTGGTGCTTGTGTCAACAGCCATTTAATAATATTGAGAATAGACTTTCCATTGCGAATACTACAAGTATGCATGTTGAAATAGCATTTGATGTAGTGAATTGCTTTTGCAACAAGTCCAGACTCAACAAATGAATGAGTTATTCATCAAATTCTCATGATAAAAGTCACCATTTCTTGGATGAACCTGATGTGTAGTAATGTTCTCAGAAGAAGAATGGATGGCATTAGCCATGGACCCCTCAGTGCTCCCTTTTCTTGTGTGAAGGTGATCATTCAGTATCTCCCTAGGAAAAAACTTTTCACTTTAGAAGTTTTAATTCTTTCTTAAAACTTTATCTTTAACACATGATTAAGCAAGTCCTCAGACTGTTAATGTGCTCATATTAGTTTCTAGATATATGGACTTGTCTTTCATGAATATTTAAGCACTAAATGCATGAAGTAGCATACATTGTTATTATATTATGATGTATTTCATTTATTTGGAGACATCAGGGTAAATGTATTGCATCTCAGTAGAGCAGCTTTGTAGAACCATCTGTATTTATTATTTGTGTTTTTTTATTGCTCTTTTCCTCCAAGGAGCTCACAATGCTCTAGTAAGAGGATTTTTTTTGTCTAAGTGTAACACAAATTCTGATTAGTCTTAATAATAAAAACTTGGAGTCATATATCAGGATAAATGCTGAAGGTCAGAGAAGTAAAGGAGCCAACCACAAGAGAGACCTTTTACCTCTCTGAATCCTCAGACCAAAGGGGAGGTCCTGTCCCTTTGAATCTGCACATTGAAAATGCTCACACTGCATTCTCAGACTATTTCAGACTGACTGCTGCTCAGATTGCCTAGGCTGCCATGATCTTCTGTCCCCTCCTGCCTTATAGTCCTCTCTCTGCCCAGCCATATGCCTTCCTGTCTCTACACCCATAGTGCTGCGATTAAAGGTGTGTCACTCCAAGTGTCACATTTGTGTGAACTGTTTCTTTTAGACTGGATCAATCTCGTGTAGTCCAGGATGGCCTTGAACTAACAAGATCTGTCTGTCTCTGCTTCCCGAGTGCTAGGATTAAAGGTCTGTGCCACCACTGCCTGACCTCTATGGTTAACTAGTATGGCTGTTGGGATTAAAGGTGTGTACCACCACTGCCTGGCCCCTATGGCTAAGTAATGTGGCTAGCTTTGCACTCTGATCTTCAAGCAAGCTTTTTCTGTTAAATCATAAACAAAATATCACCACATCTAATGATAAACTGCAGAGAACTGACACAGGAAAATATGCACAAAGTCATACCCAAAGCTTGTTGTTTTGCTGTAGATTTCATGTTCATGAAAAAAAAAAGTGGAAGCATTTAATCTTTTGAAAGTCTAAGGAAAGACCTTGAACACATCATATAATGATTTCCCCAAAGTTAATAAAGGGCCTTTTCATTGTCATGTTAAGTGGACACATAATGGATTTCATTATGGCATCTTTGTCAACGCATGTATCCTTTGATCATATCCACCCCTATCTTTATCCTCCCAAGATTCTATTCTGCTGTTTCACATAGCAGGAGCACTAGCAAAGTGTGTATGATACAATAACTGTATAATTACTATGTGATCTTGGGGCTTGTAGCGTATCTCTTCCTTAATTATTTGTGCTTATTTTAATTTTTTATTTTTAAAATTGTATGTATGTATGCAATGAAATATGATCATATCTACTCCCAGTCTTCCTTCCGACTCCTCTGAGGTCTATCTGCACACTTTCCTTTACCTCCCACATTCATGTCCTTCCTTCCTTCCTTCCTTCTTTCTTTCTTTCTTTCTTTCTTTCTTTCTTTCTTTCTTTCTTTCCTTCTCTCCCTAAATCCTGTCAGAACTGCCCTTGTGTGCAGGAGTGTGGGACTATGTGCTGTAGCATGGAAACCTACTAGTGCCAGTATCCTCAGTAAAAAATTATTTTTCTTCCCTTGGGCAACTACCCACTGCCAGGTAGCTCTGCAATAAAGGGTAGGTTTTAGAGGTAATCGACTCATATATGCTAGGATTTGGCTGGCTTAATCTGGTGTAAATCTTGTGCAGCTAAACATAGCTGCCAGATGATGACTGTGACAGATATATCATATTCAGAAGGAAGCACCTTCAGGCCTTTTTCCCAGATGTTCATCTTTCCTTTAACTGCTATTTACTACAGCAATATAGTTTTACTGTGTCAATATAGCACACTATAATCAGGGCACTTTAATATATTTAGGTTTCTATTAAAGAACAAATTAATATCAAATAAAATTACAGTAAGTCATTATTGGTAGCATATTCAAATAGCAACAATTTTTTTACATATAAGTTTACTACTTAATTTAAAAAATAAATTTGTATTGTCTCAAGAAACCAGTTAAGAGACTCGAATTTTAAAAATACAACCTGTATTTTTCTAGTACTTAAAACTATAAAATCACAGACATGAATCTAATCAAATATAAGTATGATATGCGGTGACAATAAAATTGATAACAGAGATCAGAGATATAAATAAATGAAGAGTCATTTTTAGACAGAAAAGAGGAGATGATGGGGTGGTCCTTCTATGTATATGTTTGTCTTATTGGTTGATTAAACAAAATGCAGTTGGCCAATAGGAAAGCAAGATAGGTGGGACTAGGAGTCAAGGAGGATTCTGGGAATTGTAGTAAAGAGATCCAAGCAGGAAGTAACATAGCAGGCAGACTCAGAATATAAGCAGGGACAAGAAAGAAATCATCCTCTTGCTCTTCCTCTTTCTCCTGCTCTCTGCTCTGGAGCTGCCATGTGATCCTGGCAAGACAGGATGCATTCCACCAGTGTCCTCCATAAGATAAATCTTATGATTATGGTTGATAATTAAGACTGAGCTAGCAGATAAGAAATCCTAGTCATTGGCCAACAGCATTGTAGTTAACATAAGTCTCTGTTTATTATTTGTGGGCCTAAATTGGCAGGCAGAACTTTAGGTGGCTTGGTGGAAAGATTTATTGTTACACATGATGTCTTTGACTAAGAAAACTATTACATAGATACAAATCCAAAAAAGACATCTTAGAAATAATAATATATATCTTGCACTTCATAAATATTAAGAAAGAAGCCATTAGAGCACAGAAGGAGATTGATTGTGCATTTATGGTAAAAATAATAATGCTAAAATGCTTCTTTTTGCCTAACTCACTTACAACACAAATAATGTTAAAATACTTGTTTTTCTCTTTAAATAAAACAAAGAACTATAATACATTTTCATATTTCTAGTGTCTACTTCAAGAAACCTGATGGTGTCAGATCATATTTTCATTATATTTAATGTTTCATTATATTAACCTTAAAATGATTGACCATTTTTTTCTGTAGTCAGATTCAGACAGTGGTTTTGCATGATATAAATAGCTTCTCCAATTAATCTCTTGCATTTGGCCCAAAGGTAACCCTAGTAAAATGATACTATGCATTCCCACACAAGTTTCAATAATACTTTATTAGGGCCCAGACTCAGCTCACACACAAATATTTGATTTCTACTATATGTTTTCAACTTTTTTATAAATACTTAGATTCTGTGGGATTTTTATTCTTTGCTATTGCTATTTTATATTGAAAAATACAGCTAACACCAAAATTAGAATGAATTCAAACTTTAGTTTTAAATCTGAGACCCACTTAACATACATAGCACTGCTCTCTGCCTCCTAATTAATTCCTCATAGCTGCATCTTTCCTGAGAATATCTAAACTCTAGCTTTGCCTTTCAATGAGTTTTCTTCAGATCCTCAGTAGGACGCAACTTTTACCTTACTGTGAGTGTTAACAAATGTGATTGCTTTTTATTTTGTTTCCCTTACATTTAATTGTTTTCTCCCACAATACCAAAGCTACTTTCCACAATCTCATTACTCACATACTTTAAAAATACAGTGATTTATCATTGATAGAAGCAAAACTTGTGGAATGTAGAGGTGCTTGTCGTTAGGCCATAGTCACACTGTCATTCACTCCATTGATGTTGAGGGCACAGGCAAGCTTGTCTTCTTCGTGTTTACCTCTGATACTTAGTAGGCCCACTACCAAAGGCTGGCTCCAGCATCCATTTTGGGAGATACCGTAACCATTTGTATGCATCCACAAGTGTGTGTGTAAATTATATGTGCTTATATGTTGCTATTGCATCTCTAAAACCGCAATTCTTCTTCCAGAAAAGATTGTTTTTTGTTTTTTTTTTTAAGATTCTTAAGGCTACAACATAAACTCCTTTCTCTCATAGACAGAATTTGTCACAAATGTAAACTGTTACATCCCAGAAAATTTCCTTTCTTTAGCTTGTATGTGGCTTATAGCTTGCTTCCTCCAGTGTGAGACATATTCTTTAAATAATTCATCCTTTCTCATCTCATTCACAGCCACTCTTTGACTCTTTGAATTTCTGCTTGGCCCTATACTCCTATTTCCTGGGTTAGTCTTATTTATATGTTTCCTACTGTGAAAATTGATAACTTTCCCATTTGAGTAGCAGTGAGCACTTATCGCCCCCACCAAAGAGTGTTTTTTCCATTGCACCTTCAATTTTACAAAACTATACCCATTAAAAATCTTTTGTCTTCCTAGGGCAGCCCCATAGATCTTTCTCATGCCCATTTTCTATTATGGAGCCCAGAGTACAAAGTAGATGTCTAGCAGTAACTGGCTCATACAAAGTAAAGGATGATTTTTGTCTCATTCATCATAGAAATGCCACATGGCATTTCATCAGCAGTGTGCTTCTCTACATACTCTTGATTTATGAGAAATGATATTTGGTACTGCTATAGTAACTGAAGGTAATTGCATAAATCTGAGTGGTGAAATCACGGGGCTGCAAATTTAAGCATATCCAAATAGTTTAAGCGATCCATTGCTCACACACCCAGTCTCAAATTTGCTTTCTTGGGCTTATATATCTTGTTTGGATTTTCTTATATAAGTTGACAGTTTGGGTAATGTTGGATGGAAAGAGAAAATTAGAAGTTACTACCCTTTTAGTGCCATCTGCTGTTATATTTCTCTCTTCTTGTTACTGAAGAAGCAATACTTCCCTATGCCTTTCTAGCATACTCCACCTTTGCTTGTTATATGTTATCTATCTGTGATTTGGTCTTACAACCATGCTTCTATATTTACTATTTTGAAACAAACTTTAATGCTCTTCAAATATTTGTTATTAGTTATGATAGGAGTATAGGCTTCAATTGGGTGCTTAAGAATTAGTTTAGAAATGTAGGCCAGGCAACTGAGAATCTTTTTTTTTTTTTTAATTCATACTGTCTTTTCATCTTGCTTTCCAAGGACTAAAAATACAGATTTATATGAGGAGAGGTATTACTGCAAAAATATTTTGCAATGAATTATTTTGTTTTTAATGTGTGTTGATGTCTGCTTTTACAAAAATGACCAGAATTTCACAGTCAAAAGTAAGTGCAATTTCCCTGAGTTCAGTAACTATAACAACATGCTGTTTTGTAATGATGGGTCCTGTCTCATTTTTTCAAGAGATTAAATTTTATGAGAAAAGTATAAATCATTTATGCTAAAATATTTATTATAATTTCTATTTTTACATACCCTGTCTTTTATAAGGTAACACAGACAAACATTCCACTTACATTATTTTTCTGGTAGTTCATTTGCCTAACGGTAGTTCTCATAGGTCTCTACTGGCAACATCTCATTTTCTTCCATTATAATACATCCTGGGGTCCAACAAATATCCCTGTTAGAGAAAATTCGCCTTGGAACTTGAGGGACTATGAGCCAGGAAAGATAACCCTTGGAGAACATTAAGTGTCAGTAAGAGAACTGAGAACTCCACTAGTTAAAATAGAGAATTATAAAATATTCATTCAGAAAAAAAGAATTAGAAAAACTAACTTATTGTAAATATGTAGAAAGGATTGAAAGAGAGACATATGAGAATTGTTGAACAAACAGTTGGGAGGGGTTAATGTAAGAACTTATAGCATACAAACTGTATCAATTACTTTGAGAATTTTATAGGATGATAGCAGTAAAAGGAGAAAAAAATCAAAGGATAATTAATGGACTTTGGAGGATGGTTAGCTGTGAGAGGAAAAAAGCAGAGAGAGATTTCAACTCAGTCCATTGGAATTTCTGAAGTTCTGGGATGTATCTCAGATAGTAGAATGTTTGGCTAGCAAGCACAAATGGCTGGCTTCATCTCCAGCACAGAACAAACCAGATCTGGGGACACATTATTCATATCACAATATTCTAGGCAATAGAAGTGGGGACAGGAAGATATAAAATTCTAGGTTAGGAGCTGGGGATTTAGCTCAGTGGAAGAAGAGCATTTGGCCTGCAAATGCCAGGCCCTCGGTTCAGTCCCCAGCTTTAAGCAACAACAGGGTAGTGTTGCTTGTCTGGTTTATTACATTTGTAGCATTCCCAAAATGCTGACACAAGGCTTATGGCCAGAGGCAGGAGGATCTCTATAAGTTCCAGACCATTAAATAGAGAAACCCTGCCCCAATCTTACCCCCAGAAAAAAATAAAATGAGAAAATATTCTAGGTCATTTTCAACAATTTATTTAGTGTAAGTCCATCTTGGTATATATGAGACTCTGTGTCATAAAAGAAATGGAAATAATAAAACATATCCAGGGAGATATTTTTAAGGTCTGCAAGATATTGCACATTAATGGCAACTTTTCTAATCCTTATTATATTTCCTCTTCTCTTGAAACAAAATATTTTTAAATATTTCATTATATATAAATATTAGAAAAACAGATGATTAGAATAGTGGAAATTTGAGGAAAGTGCAGAGTGGCATAAAACATGGTATATAATTATTAAAATTTTAAGTATATCTGGAGAAACTAAATCTAAACCTAGGAGTTTTGTCTTTAAAATAAACAGTAATTATTATCCAGATTTTAGTTATAAATTTCACTAGTTATCAGTGAGTAAATAATTTAAAACCTCTTTTAGTTCACACCCATAAAATAACATTTTAGAAGTTTCCATGGTAATAATGTACACACAAAGAAAAATGTGCAAGCAAATATATATTACGCCAAATTATCCTAAATTATTTTATTCAGCTAATTGGCACCCAGCTCAAGAAACAAAATGTTATAGAGACACCAGAGCATCTTTTCTGTAATATGGCAGCATCTTTTTAATAAATACCATCACATTTCTTTCCTTTTCATAATTTGTATGTTGTGTGTATGAGTGCTTTACTGCATGTAAATCTGTGTAACACATGTGTGCCCTGTGCCCAAGGAAGCCAGGAGAGGTTGTTGGATGCCCTTTAATATAGAGTTAGAGATGATTGTTAGCCCCCAGGCGGTGCTGCGATGAAAGCCCTGCCTTTTGGACGAACAGATAGTGCTCTTACCCTCTAACTCATCTCTCCAGCTGCAGTCATCACATTTCTACCAGTACTAAAGTAGTGTCTAATACCAAGATTTGCTTTCCTTTATTGTCTTTATAAAATGGAGCCATTTGCTTTTTATTTACCATGTTCAACATTAACTTCATGGATGTTTCCTGATGTCCTTTGTAATCTCAATAAAATTTAAAGCTAAAATACTGAAATGTATAATCTAGAGGTAATGAATGTAAAAACTTAGACTCATTCAGGAAAATCACTCACAATTGTGGGGAGACACTGCAGGCTTCCACATGTTTTTAAAGTAAGGTGTATATTAGTCTAGGATGGACTTTCCGTCTATTTCTCTGACCTACAGCTATGTTGGCCATAATCACTCTGGTCAAATGTCCTGTTAGAGTAGGTCACACAACACACACTGAGTACACTGTAATTTGTAAGGAAAAAAACTGGGAAAAAAACCCGTTCTATTCCCAACAGTGGTGTTGCATGGCTTATGGGCAGGGCTGGATCAGTTCCACAGATCGCCAGCTAAATATTTTCCACATTCTCTGAGCCATAGCTAGGGACGTGAAAGACTGGAAGAATAAACGGGCTTGCGATTTACAGTTCTGGCTGAATTCCCCACTTAGCATTCTGATAGCAGCTTTAGATGTATGCTAAGTACTATGATAAAGGATGGCAATTTCTGTACATTTTAATCTCCACCAGAGTAGGAGTTCTAGGATTTGAAAAAATGATGTTCATTCTTGTTTTCTTTACTCTGACCTAATTTCATGACCCACTGACTGCCTTTTCTTACTGACTATTCATCCCAATCTTGGGGTGTAATTGATTCAGAAGCCACAAAAACACATACAGTTAACATATTCTCCAAGATTTTCTGAAGATTATATCACCTTTTAAGCCCAATGGGAGTTCAAAATAGTAAAAAGTCCATTTAGGTTCAAGGAGATGTCTCAGCAGGTAAAATTATTAACCCTGCAAACGTAATGATCTGAGTCCCACCCATAGAACTTTTGGAAAAGTGGAAGCAAATAACCTACTTTACAGACTTGTCCTCTGACCTCTCACACAAGCCATGACGAGCAGGTGCCAGCACATTTAACATGTACACATACTCATACTCACAATAACACTGACTAAAATAAAACTTAAATACTATGTTCAGTAAAGGTAAATTATCAAGCATACTGACTGTGAAGATAATCCTATTTATCATCCTAAGAAAGGCCTGCCACTGCCAGCATTTCAAGAGAGAATCAAAACATGGTATGGCATATCTCTAACCCGGAAAAGGCCAAATTCAAAGTTTGAAGTATGGCTTAGAGTAAATGTGTGTTGTTTCTTCCCATCAGAAAACCAAAACATCAGGCATCAAGCTATGAGAAGTTAATACTCATCTGTATAATAGATTTTTACAATTATCTGAGGTCAGGTCCTCATAATAAGTCTATGCTTTTCATCTTTTCCAGTTTTATATCTTGGATTATTTAATGTATTATTCTGGGGGCAATTAATTATCTCAAGTCTTCTTCAAATTTTGTGTTGTAAATACATCATAAGAATAAACTAAGTCAACTACAGATTATTTATTTTCAAATTGTAAAATACTTAAGAGTTTAACAAAGAAAATCATACAAAGGACAATTAATTAAAAATTCCGAGAAATAAAAACTTGTGAACATTTAAGTACTTTACATATAAGATACTGACAGAAATATCAAAATATTTTGATTTCATTTGACAAGTGCTAACATATTTAATATGCAAAATACATTTGCAAATAAATAGAAAACTTGGATACCACTAGACAAAATTATGAGACATAAAAGCTAACTTTAAAAAATGTCAATTTCACA